>NC_054551.1:5267642-5567642 GCF_017654505.1 Polyodon spathula
ATGATATTTATAATGTACATTTTTATTTCCTGCGTGCAGTACCTTACACTTTTCTCTATTAAATGTCATTTGCCATGTGTCTGCCCAGTTCTGAATCTTGTCTAGATCATTTTGAATGACCTTTGCTGCTGCAACAGTGTTTGCCACTCCTCCTACTTTTGTGTCGTCTGCAAATTTAACAAGTTTGCTTACTATACCAGAATCTAAAACATCAATAAGGTTCAATTTCAGGATTGTCCAGGTACATCCTAATTATATGGCTTCACACCCTGGCTTCAACTCCAGTGCCATGTCTCTCCCAAACAAGACCAGAAAGACTGATATCTGTGCTGAGAGGTGTGGTTATTTGAAGTAGTGGATTAGTCATTTCACCAGCTCCCTAAGCAAAGGAAACTTGCAGACAGAATGCGGAGCTTGCTTTGAAAAGATCCAGATAACTTAATTGAAAATGTCCTGTTTGTATTGACCTTGTGAGACTGTGAAACAATATTTCAGGCAAAGCTACAAAACTCACAAAGTACCCACCACTCATAATAAAAGCTGTTATCAGTATCTGCAACATTATTATTGTTTGTTTATTTAGCAGACATCTTTATCCAAGGCAACTTACAGAGACTAGGGTGTGTGAACTATGCATCAGCTGAAGAGTCACTTATAATAATGTCACCAGAAAGGCAGAGCACAAGGAGGTTAAGCGACTTGCTCAGAGTCACATTATGAGTCAGCGAGTGAGCCATGATTTGAACTGGGGACCTCCTCCTCTGCCTAGTTTTCCTCCCATTTAATGTTATTGCACCAAATAGATTTTTTCACTTGTGCCTTGTTTCCATGGACAGCAAACTCGAGTCAACTTGAATACGCTTGATATGGTCGGAATTCTTCCAGAACTTGATATTGGTGAATTGGCGAAAAATGAGGCATTTCCGTTATCATATGAGTGGGACAGAAAATACTGCCGATTTTCCCCAGAAATACTTGCGACTTTCATGTTCTTTTTACAAGGGTTTAATTAAGTAGCAGCCAAAATTGTTTATGCCAAACTTGTTAAAAAGTCTATAAATATTACTAGACTCCCATCGTGCAGGTATACAAAGTCCATAAACAAAACAAAACATTAAAATCAATTAGTTCTGCACTGTACAAAACAGCTGATTTTACCAGTGCTTGCTAGTTGCTGCAGTTCTGTCGTAGATGGTATAACGAGTTACTGTAAACGAGATACTCTTTTAGCAAACAGATTTAATTAAACATTTATTTTTTGTGACAGCACTAAGTGAAAAATCGCAGAACAGCATGTTTAATCTTACATATTTTATTATTTTGTGATACCTGGGAGACTAACTACAGCCTGCGTTGTACATGGGCTTGTTTCTGTGTCTGTGGTCTCCGGGTATTGAATGTTGTCAGTGATGCAGGGGGAAACTTTCTGTTTAGATTACATTGGTGTCAGTTTCTGTTTAGATTACACTGGGACAGCATATAACAGAGCAGTCATAACAGGTTATATTTTTCCTTCTTGAGTGGTTCAGTGTCTATGTTTTAAATCTCACCCTCACACATTCTGAGCCATCAGTAAACTGAACTTCTAGTGTATATTAATATTGAATCTGACATACCGTCATTTTCCCTGATTATATTACTTATTTAATAACACTTGCAATCAGGACAACTAAAAGTCTATACATCAGATAAGTTTGGTTTCTTGTACATTTAGATAAATTGCCCAGTCCATTAAGTTCCAAACTAGTCCCAGTAAGGCCATACTCAAACAAATGAACACAGGCATGTAAAAACACCTCTGTATGTTACTATTTGGAGGCCACTAGACACCTTCTCTGTATAACATTATCATTATGTGTGATGCAAACGTTAACAAAGTCAAATAGAAAAGCAGGCCTCCTATTTAAGTCTAGGGAGATACCATGGTCACCCTTCAATGCTTGATGCATGGCACTGCATTGCCTGGAACGACAGGTACAGATATTCTTCAACACCCCTGAGATGGAGATCTCTGACTGCCACAGTTCAGAGTGATGGTGCTTTTTTACTGTGCGATGTGCATGAAGAAAGTCTTTATTATTTTAAGGAAAAATTCCTGGAAGCTAATGAGGCAACACAGGATAGAAAAATATTCAGTGATACCTTCTGCTTCTCAGCTAGAATGAACACTAGAGAGACGTAACTGTAGGGACACACTGTAACATTGAGGGCATTGTGAAATGATAGAAAGCCGTGTATATGCTTTTCTTTAAATAGAAGGAAATGGCTTTAGTCTACAAGTTAGTTTAAAGGCTAATATGATTTTGGCTGAGACTCTAGCAGGGGAAACGTTTTTTTTAAATTGTATAACCTATTTTTTGCTTGAAGTAAAGATTTAATTGATACTGTAATTTGCATTTGATTTTATTACAGGACTGAATCCTAACCTGGAATTCAGTATGATTTTTCATCTTTCTTACTTTAAATCAATATAAATTCAATTGTGTAGTCACATGATTTCTCCTGGATTTTATCCTAGGTTTTTCGTGCCATGTTAGATGAGTATAGCATCATTTCCATCTTTGAAAATGGGGTAATGGCTACAAAGCAGCACTCACAGTTTTGTAGCTGTCAGAGCTTTGCTAAATGCGTGAAAGTCTCTGTAATGCCCATGAAGGTAATACTAATTTGTGCACACATCCCAGTGTTAAAAACTTCGAAATTCATCAAGCAAATGTAATAAATTGGACTGCTAAGAATGTACCGGAATGTGAATTCTAGTGAAAAACTAAATGTGTAGAAGTTTGCCCCTGGGGTTTGACAAAAACACTGCCTGCTCAATGAAACCATTATTAGCTAATGCCTTTGGATGCTGGTTGGTCTCAATAAAACTATCCATAGATGAAATCAGCAGTTTCTTACCTCTGCACCTACACAATTCAACAATATACACGCAGTCTTCTTACACCACCATACATGTTAAGCAAAAAACTGGTCCAATTACTTTAATTACTTCTGCAGTTTCTTAGCAAAACCACAGCAACGCAAACCAAGCTGTGGCTGTAAAGCAGGAGCGATGTGCTTGCAACATAGGCACTGCAAACAAGCTATTTTAATATATCCTCTGTAGACCTGAGTTGCAGAAGTACAGTAAAGGTAAGGTCATCCTAGCATATTGCACAGAAACTAATGGTGCAGCCTCTAATATTTTAAACATCAACTTCAGAACCACTTTCATCAATAAAATAGACCCACTGTAATTAAAGTCTGCAGTCAACACCCTCCCCTTCAGAGGTAAGATGTCACCAGCTCCTTTTCAGACTGTCTGTGTAATATTTCTTCAAGTAACCCAAGGGTCTGTCATAAAATCTGGACATAATTCACTCTAGTTAAATGGTAAGGGCTATCACCACCTACTGTATTATTATTTGTGTTCTGCGTCCACTAATTTCACTTTACTGATCAAACAAACATTTGAGAGTAAACATTTGCATTAAGTTGTCCCTTGTTAGATGTATGTATTATGGAACATTTTGAGAAATGTTAATGAACAGTGGAGAGTATTTGGTGCCTGGTATATATTTTAAAAAATAAGGTCATTTTCATTTATCCAGTTTTGAACCATGTAAGATTATTTTTTATGTAGCACTGAATAATGTTTCTGTCTGATAATTCCAACTTTTGTAAAGAGATCTACCCCCTCAGAGGTTTCTTCATATTAAGTCATCCACAAGTGTCTGAGACTCAATTTAAAATGTTGCTAATGTGGTATAAGTGTAATGAAATGATTAGAGCAAGTGCTGCTGGCATCGTTGTTTCTCAAGTCTCAAGAGCTTCTAAAATCATTCTTAAAACAAACATGAAAACAAGCAGAAGAATGAGAGTGAATTTAATGAGTTGTATCATGACTGCACAAACGAGAAAGGTGAATGAATGACTAAACCAAAGAACAGATTAGTAATTACTTAGTAAATGCATGTGTCCTTCTTATTGTGCACATCTTTTTGCACTATATAACCCTAAACCTAACCCTAATCATTTTCTGATATTATTATGCATACTGTGGAAGGGTTGTGGGCAATTCACTGATAGAACTTTATTTGTAATGCTGCTCAGGCGCATTGATTTATTTCAACCCACAGAGGGCACTGTTGTCCGTGGTTTGAGTACCAGCAACAGTAAACAAGACCACGGTTATACGAATCCAGGTACACAGCCCAATGCAAGTACACTCGCAAGTGCTCTAGAAATAATATTCACAAAGGACAAAAGGCAAAAAGAAAAAGGGAAAATAAAACACAGTAATAAAACTACAAAATAAAGGTGCTGCACTCTGCAGCTTTCACCCTGACTCTGTCCGGGGGGTCTCTGTCCTACGCTCATGCGTTCCCTCACTACCCTAAACAATAATCTGGATCTGCCCAAGTTTTTCACCGCTGTAAAAATAATCTTTTCTTTCTTTCTTCTTGAATGAATTATTGATTTATTTTTTTCGCTCGTTCTACCCCGGCAGTGCATGATCCGGCAGCAGAGCTTCCACGAGCTGGCTGGCTCGTTTAGTCTGAGAAGGGGGAGACCCGAGGGAACCCCAGATCGTCATTTTATCGGAGCAGCAACCCCCCAAAGTCCGCCCCTCAGCCATCATAGAGGGGGAAAGACCACACACCCTCTTTCCCACCTCTCCGTGTCAATGCCGTGACCTACAGGCGAATATTATAGGGCTGCTGCCCTCTTCCTGCAGCACTATAAATGTGCCCTGAGAGTCAGCACAGGTCTCTCCTGTACACGTTCATACATGTATTTACTAAGTAACTATAATGTAATTAGACAGTAATTAGAGACACTTAGTCTAAGGTTTTACACATTTAGTAATTCAATCATTTATTACAGATTTTAAACTTGTGCAGTTTACAGTTCAACATGAAAAATGTGATTGGCACTTTCTTAAAATATTGCTTCATCAAAAAAACAACAGCACACTGTACCTAATATTCCTCTTACCTATGAATTATATTGAACAAAGATATAAATGCAACATGTAAAGTGTTTCCCATGTTTCATGAGCTGAAATAAAAGATCCCAGAAATTTTTCATATGCACAAAAAGCTTATTTCTCTCAAATTTTGTGCACAAATTTGTTTACATCCCTGTTAGTGAGCATTTTTCCTTTGCCAAGATAATCCATCCACCTGACAGGTGTGACATATCAAGAAGCTGATTAAACAGCATGATCAATACACAGGTGCACCTTGTGTTGGGGACAATGTGCAGTTTTGTCACACAACACAATGCCACAGATGTCTCAAGTTTTGAGGGTGCATGCAATTGGCATGCTGACTGCAGGAATGTCCACCAGAGCTGTTGCCAGAGAACTGAATGTTCATTTCTCTACCATAAGCCACCTCCAACGTCATTTTAGAGAATTTGGCAGTACGTCCAACCAGCCTCAAAACCGTAGACCAGCCCAGGACCTCCATACCCGGACAGCTGATGAAACTGTGGGTTTTCAGAACTGAAGAATTTCTGCACAAACTGTCAGAAACTGTCTCATGGAACCTCATCTGCGTGCTCATCGTTCTCACCAAGGTCTTGACCTGACTGCAGTACGGCGTTGTAACCGACTTCAGTGGGCAAATGCTCACCTTCCATGGCCACTGGCACGCTGGAGCTGTGCATGGATGAATCCCAGTTGCAACTGTACCGGGCAGATGGCAGACAACTTGTATGGCGTCATGTGGGCAAGTGGTTTGCTGATGTCAACGTTGTGATCAGAGTGCCCCATGGTGGCGGTGGGGTTATGGTATGGGCAGGCATAAGCTACGAACAACAAACACATTTGCATTTTATCGATGGCAATTTGAATGCACAGAGATACTGTGACGAGATCCTGAGGACCATTGTCGTGCCATTCATTCGCCTCCATCACCTCATGTTTCAGCATGATAATGTATGGCCCAATGTCGCAAGGATCTGTACACAATTCATGGAAGCTGAAAATGTCCCAGTTCTTCCACGGCCTGCATACTCACCAGACATGTCACCCACTGAGGATGTTTGGGATGCTCTGGATCGACGTGTACGACAGCGTGTTCCTGTTTCCGCCAATATCCAGCAACTTCACATATCTATTAAAGAGGAGTGGGACAACATTCCACAGGCCACAATCAACAGCCTGATCAACTCTATGCGAAGGTAAGATGTGTCACGCTGCATGAGGCAAATGGTGGTCACACCAGATACTGACTGGTTTTCTGATCCACGCCCCTACCTTTTTTTTAAGGTATGCATATCTGTATTCCCATTCATGTGAAACCTCATTGTTGACTAAGTGTAAATGATAAATGTGTAATCCAATAGCAGTACTGGAGACAAAGCCATGCACATTATGTTGTGGTTAGTGACTCGATGGCTTAGCTTTCACATCACCCTAAGCAAGTCATACTGTCTTGTAATATAATTAATTGTGACAGGTGGGCTCTATGTATTTTGGTGGCTTTTTTTTGTTTGCCAGTGCTTATTATTAATGACTAGCCTGCACTGTATAATAGACCTTGAGTGTCTTATATAAATGCTGTTGAAGAAATGTGCATTGTGCTGTATTGATTTACTGTAGCTGTATGTGAACACTAGGGATACATCTGTCCCAGATTTTAATTTGACTTATTAGACTAATGAAGGCACCAACCAAAATGCTTGTATTTTAAAACTTCAAACACTCAATCATACATTCTAACTTCCTCAACATGACCAAAACTTCAAAACATATTCACACATACTTTACTGTATACTTAGGTCAACCTTATCCAAACCCAATGAAGAGATGCCTCAGACAAGACATGGTTACAGCTGTCCTAGTGCCATTGCAGGGCACTACCTCGTGCTAGATGACTGAAGAACACTCAGAACATCTAGCTTTGAAAAAACGAAACGTTAAGAAAGCTAAACATTAAAAAGGTAAACACGTTCATTAATTCACTGTGCACTGGTTTCTAAACACTATAAAACTGATTACCAGGTTTTGCCTTTATAGTTTACTTTGTCTTATCTTTCTGATGAGGTCATCTACCAAACAGTAATGCCCTCTAATTAGGGTTCTATTGATTAAAGTACATGGTGCTATCATTTCAGCAAATCGCATCTAATAGACTGTACACTACTACAATTGAGTTGGTCTCAGATTTTATTAGGTAAAAGAAAATTAGATTTTTTATGGTAATTTATTGGGAGATGATGGAGAAGAATATTTGTTGAATGTCACTTACGTTTTCAGAATGGCAGACACTTTTTAATGCTGCAGTCCCGTAAGGGAATTGGGTCACCATTGAAAACACATCAGTCATAGGAAATGCAGTGATCGGCACTCAAATGCCAGTCAATGCGACAACTTTATGGGAGTTTGAGTTCTTTAATGTCAAATGTGTGGTGGATGCATTCCTTCAACAGCAAGTACAACAAAAAAGTACAATATACACACACCAATTTTATTGTCTGCCTTTTTCATGTAGGAAAATGTGAGATCTACAAAGCGATGTTAATACATATTACATAAGATTTACTCTAATGATGTTATTGGCTATATGTACATTATGCACCCTCATCTTTGTTTTTCTGCCCCATAGTGTTACCAAAGCTCAGTATGCTAACATGGGTTCAAAACACTGCTTGAGGTACCGGTTGTTTCTTTTATTTAAAGCAAGACTTGCCTGAACAAAATAACAGATCTCTACTGACTCAATTGCCCATTCTGAGCTGTGTTATTCATACCCAATTTGCCTTCAGATTATCCAGGTCCCTGTATCATAAAACAAGATTCATCTGGAAAAAACAAAACAAAACAACAATGGCTTTCTCTTTTTCTGCAGTTCTGAGACCACTCTGTGAACCCTTGATTGCTGTTATACGTGGCTGATCACGTAATATGAGTGCAATGTGACAACAGGGAACTGGGAAAGTAAGTGTTGCTGCAATAGGCCATTTGAGGAGTGGAGAGTTAGCATTAACAGTGATGCACTTATTGACCTTCACAGAATGTCAGCCTTTGTCTAGAAATCATGAGGAATCTAGTGGGTGGATGTAATGCAGTAGTAAGCTTAGCTTACTGTAACGCAAGCCCTCTGAGCTGACTGTGTGAGTGGGTGTTAACTGAGCTTTTGGCTGAAGGGTAGGTGTGGGTGGAAGCTTGTGGGCAATGTGGATTTCCCCCATGTGTAAACAAAGGATAACACTGTTAATAATTACTTATCATCTCTGCTTCCAACCACAGGCGGAGGAAATTGGGTTTTAAAGACAAGTCCTAGGCATTTCTACTTTTTTTTAGCAGCAGGATTTTAAACTGTTTTGTAATGTGGAAAAACATCAACAACGATAGTTAAAAAGTGCATTAATAATGTTCGCTACTAGTGGCATGCAAAACAACATTACTATATCTATCTATCTATCTATCTATCTATCTATCTATCTATCTATCTATCTATCTATCTATCAATCAATCTATCCACTGGCATAGCCAAGATTTTTGGTATTAAATGATAAGAATAAGAATTTACAAAAACATTTTTTGAAGAACAACTTCGTTTGAGTGTAAGTAATTACACCGTGTAACAATTTTTATTTTTTTTTTGTTCCTGGGTAGTAAGTGTTATTTCCTAATTGCTTATGCCTCAAAAGTATAGAAAATGGCTATTATTCCCCACATACTTTGCTTTTGTGACCAGGACAGTGATAGTTCAAAATATCACTATTTCCAATGGGAAAACAGGCAAATGTGTGTCTTTTCGTTCACATAAGGTCAGAAAAAAACAACATTAACATGTATTTATACTAAAGTAATACAAAAATGACTACAAAAGGTTTAGAAGTGAGTAGTTTTTCGAGATTTACGATTATAATGTATTTTGATATATCACTGTCCTGGCCACAAAAGCAAAGTATGTGGGGAATAATAGCCATTTTCTATACTTTTGAGGCATAACCAATTAGGAAATAACACTTACTACCCAGGAACAAAAATTGTGTTACCTAGTGTTATCTGTATATAGCACCTTCCATAGTGGGTGTGCGAACTACGCATCAGCTGCAGAGTCACTTAACAACTTCTCACCCCAAAGACAGAGTACAAGGAGGTTAAGTGACTTGCTCAGGATCACACAATGGGGTAAAGGCTGAGCTGGGATTTGAACCATGGACCTGCTGGTTACAAGCACTTTTCCTTTAACCACTGGACCACACAGCCTCCTCATATAAAATGTTTTTATCTGTTCAGTGTATAGATGATACTTCATCAAAAGTACTCATGATGCCTGTAAACCTTTTGAGGGCTTTTCGGTTATCTGGCCATCCTTATTTGTGGAATAACACAGTACTAAGCATTCAGGAACTATCCCCTATATACACAGTTTAATTGTGTAGTAATAGACATGTAAACTAAATGGAGAATATTTAGAGTGCAAATTGAACAATTAATATAAAGTAAAGGAACATCACCACTCTAAACACCTAAGTTGCATTCAGCTAAATCAATGCAATTAGCAAAAGCAGCAATTGTAGGCTCGCACATCCAGATTTGATAATTAAACAATCAACACATCTTGTTGCACTTTATTTAAACATTAAATTTCAATCAAAAGGTGAATGTGTTTTTGAAAATGGGCTATTTTTACATTTCCAGCTCTAAAGTTTAAACAGTGCAATTTTGCAGTTGGTTGGATAATACAAAATATGCCAAAATATCTGTCATTTCAACATATGACAGAACCCATATGGAACTATAGCTGCAAAGTGCCTGAGCTTAGATCTGTGAATTGTAACTCGTGACTTGTGACTTTGGAAATTGGTGCAGGTGAAATCCAATGACTTACAATCTGGTCTGATGTGTTCATTTAACATTTTCATGACACTGTTGATTAGCAATGTGTGCAAATATTTCAAAATATTCATATCGGATAGACCTCCCTAATATAAAACATATAGGGGTAGATGTAATAAAGTGTTGTGCCTTTTGCAATAGTCGCAGACCAGTTGTAAACAAGTCAGAAGTCTGGAGAGAAATGTATTAAACAAGCACAGTTTTTTTTTGTAGTTCAGCCTGAACTTCACAGATGAATATGTGTAATTATGGGTGTTCCTGCATAAATTCGCAAAAATGGGGTGGAGATAGTGCAAATGAGGGTTCACAAATATTACAATGAGACGTATTAAAGCTGTGGACAATTGCGACACTACAATTGCATCAGTTTGTTAAGAACTTTTGAAAGCGCGTTTTAAACAGTCACAAGTGTTGCTAGCATTTCCCAGTCCGCTTTTTCTTGTACGTTGCCAGTTGTGCTCAATGCATCTTTGAGTACTTAATTTTCACTAAAGTCAGGGTGTACTTGCAAGCCTTGAAAAAAAATTTCTATGACAATTCTGGTTTTCCTAGTGTGTTGGGAGCAATAGACTGCACTAACCCCTCCAGCTCATTCTGAGCATCTGTATAGAACCTATATGATCTATTGGGTGTTAATTGTCTAGGCTACTAAGTAGGCCAAGCTAAAAATAAGAATAATTAAAATAAAAAACTTATGTTACCAGTAGGCTAAAATAAAAAAGAAAATGCTGTAGGTATTCACTTGATTTCACGACTGTACTGTATGCTGAATAAGCCTACTGCCTACCAACTCTTAAAACCCACCTGTTCTCTCTTGCTTTCCACGTTCCTTAAGCCTGATATCTGTTATTAGCGGCTGCTATTATTTCACATATTATGTTATTATCATGTATTCTGCACTTTCCCCTGTATTTAATATACTATTTCATGTATTATGCACTTTTCACTGTATTTGGTGTACTATTTCATGTATTATGCTACTATCATGTATTATGTACTTTCACCTGTATATAATATATTATGCTTTTTTTTCCCACTGTATATCATGTATTATGCATTTCTCTGTTTGAAGTATTATGGATTTTTGTGTATTTACTGCATCTTGTGATGGTGTTCCACTATGAAAGGCGCTACCTAAAATAAAGATTGATACTGTACAGATTTATATTTTTACATAATGCAATGTGTAGCTTACCCAACACAAATTAGTGTTATTTCAGCATTATTTAAAATACATCGAGAACTATAAACGTATGTGTGTGCGATTTTATTGTATTGTTTTTAATCCTGACACCTCCTTCTGTCGGATCTCTATGATTATGAAAAGCCTTTTGGGGGTGAAGGTTGGGCCCCACTATAGAATCTGATGGGATTAAACTGCCTTGGCATGTTTTTTTAATTTTAATATAATGCAACAAATGAAGCAGACAAATGTTTAGTGGTGTATTTAATTTTTTTTTTTTTTTCTTTTTTTTTTTTTTAAAGGAGCATATTGTAACAGGGATTTGTAAGAGATTTCTGTGTTTTTTCTTCAAGTCAGAACTTTTGCACTCTATGATGCTCTAGGGTTCGAGCAGATTAATACTATCTCTTGAAAGTCTTTAATCTGGCATTACAGTTAATTGGCAGACAGAAGATCAAATCAAGTAATTTCTACATCACAAAACTGTGCAAAGCAACCGCTTCTGAGTATTGGAGTTTTCACACCTGTGATCCAAAACAAATCTTTCTGACCTTATTGATTTTAGCTGTAAGTGCTACCTGATCTAAATTTCTGAATCAGGCCACAGAGGTATACTGACATAATACTCATGGGTCTTCAGGACAGTCAAACTGACTCTTAGATGTTTTGTTCAACACACTATGATTAAAGCTTCACAGTTTTTCTGCAAGGTCTCCAACTAAATATAATTCTTTGTATTAGAAACTGTAATATATTACAATTATGCAAATAACAATGGACATTGTAAGTTAGTGGTGTGCACAAAGCTGAAACCTGGACCATTCCGAATTCAGAAAAGACCTGACCTGCATGTTTGTTTTTTTTGTTCAACTGACCTTGAGGGTGTTTTCCAATCTTTCTATTTTGACACGTCTTTCATTGTTTTTGAAGGAGTATTCATGACCCATGGTAGTCTTTCATTTAAACAGGAACCCTGGTTAGCTTCTGATCTGTTACAAGGTCTGACATCATGTTCAGGATCATCAACATTAAGGGTTTAAATTTAATTGGAAATTTACTGCATTAACTTTTTGTATTGTAGTTAGTTCTGACTGCTAAGCAGCTCTGGTGTGTTAAATACTCTTGGCTAGTTTAACATTAGGGTCTGGAATCAACTCCCCAGTAATGTTGTTGAAGCTGACATCCTGGGATCCTTCAAGAAGCTGCTTGATGAGATTCTGGGATCAATAAGCTACTAACAACCAAACGAGCAAGATGGGCCGAATGGCCTCCTCTCGTTTATAAACTTTCTTATGTTCTTATGTTCATTAACGAGACCACCTAGATTGTGTATCTCTGCTTCTTGTAGTAAAGAGGCATTTTGTTGAAATACTTCCCCAAAAATGAATTACAGTTGTTTTATTTTAGCCACAGTAACAGCAGACAGCATTTGATGTACCTTTCAAAAGGATGCATGATGCAGTAATTGAAAAAATATGCCTAGTGCAGGAAGCCAACACTTATCCATGGTTTACATTTACTCAGCGATTTATATAAACCTGCAGTTCCTTTATCTTTAACAAGCAATATGCTTCTCTCGAAATACCCGGAGTTACAGCCCAATGTGATGAATAGCATATTTTACCGATAGGAAACTTTTTAAATAGCATTTACTTCACCCGGACAACAACCTTGTTGCCTCTAATTCTGAATTCCCAGTGAACCAATAAAAGTGTGCCTGGCCCTGCATAGTTGGTGATGACAAACAGGTGTTATCATTAGGCTGTGGCTGCTGGCTGAGATGGTGCAGGGCTGTGGTGTACTTGACATTTAATTACCAAGATTTACACAGTTTCTCTACAAATGTCTTGCAATGGAGGTTTATGACAATTTCTTTACTTTTCATTCATTATGGGTTCCCCTCTTCTTATCTCATTTGCAAAGCTACAATCCCACAGTCATGTTCAGCTCTAAAATAAAACGGGGCCTGAATGAATCCATTTTTGTCACAGAATATTTGACTTTTGGCTGTAAACACTTATGTTGGCACCCATTTCTTTTCCAATACAGGAGTAAGTATACAAGGCAAAGGAACATCAAAAAGATCTCTGTTTAACTCAGTGTATACAGTATATATTTTACCGCTTTGGAAATCCACAAACCAACTAGGTTACATACTATGATCCTCTTGTTAGCCGTAGGGAAAGAAAGATTATTCAAATGTTGAACAGGTGCTCTAATTCTGCAATACATGTACCAGTGTTTGTGTACAATAGGATACAGTAAACAACTGTGGTAGGCCTTGAAAAAAAGTTTGCTATGTACACATGCTGTATTAATTTCACTTAATTTTGGACGACCCCTTAATTAATTGACTCCCCATTTCAGTGTTGGTCTCCTCCTGTACAATGCCACCAGTGAGAAGAAAGTGGACATATATCAACATATTATTATGCATCCAATCACTATTGTATTAAAGGTGAAAGATACCTCGACAATGAATGGGGCTTAAAGCTGATTTCTTTGTTTACCGCAAATGCACAACAAGGCAACAGGCTTGCCGTAAAATATTTATAGGGCAGGAAAACATATGGAACAGTTCTGAGTTACGAAATCTATAATCTGTGCATTTAATTCTCTTGCTTTTATTGCACGCTACATACCAAAGTGTTTCCAATTATTCCACACCGTAAAAAAACGAGCACTTTGCTGTAGGAGTGTGGAAAGGAAACATCTAGTAAACTAGCAGTGTTCTCAGGGCCATAAAGCATGTTGCTGTCAGATAGAAGGCACAAGGCAATCGACTCTGCGATAACACTCAGAGGTTAACAGTTTCCAGGTTGATTATGTATGCCTCTTGTGCAATTAAGTGGACTGTCTACCTCCTTGGAATTTCCTATATTGTTTTGAGTTAGGGAGCTAACTAGACTCTTGGCACCTTTCTGTTATTATCTTGCTGTTTTAAACTGGGTGATTTTTGTATAGGTATATACAAAGGTTTACAATATACATCTTGTATTGACAAGTTGTGGAGAGTCAGACTCTACTACAGTATATGGATCAGTATGCCCCTTACCAAACAGGAGTACCATTCTGAATTATGTACATTGCATAGCTGACATGGCAATTTAGCTTTTCAGTTTGTGTATGGAATTCAATATAACGTTTTATAATATTTTCTTTCTGTGTTGTCATTTCTGATTTATGCTACAACTACAGTGATTCAGGATGATACTTCAGCTGATTGGTTTATTCATAATTGTGCCAGAAAAATGAGTTGTATGATAACCTTGAAAGCTTTTTGACAGACCATGGATCATGAAAATTACATTTGAATGTATTTTAACGCATTATTTTTTTGAGAGGAGTAGAATGAGATTTTTAATGTCCTCAAATTTAATTTTTCAATAAATAAAAAATTCCATATTTATCACAATATTATTAGTGTTTACTTTGCATCTATTAAGAATCTGATCACCATAAACCCTGTCCATATTTTATTCTTTGCCTATGGTTCTGAGAATAAATAACAGTAACACAAACTAAAATACAGTTAACCCCTTTCATAAAGCTGTTGTCACTAGACTTAGTTAAAAGACCATGCTATTTGTATTGTACTTTATAATGAGAATGCAAGTACTAATGCAATGGAATTATGGTGTACATGAAAGCATACCTTCTTACAGTATAATGAGATATCAAATTCTGCCTTGTACATTACCCATAGCTACTCATCACACCTGTTTGGATATAATTAGTATCCACCTATTCAACATTCAAATCCCGGTCCATTCACCCTCAGAACAACACAGAATAGAAATAGATTCCTCTCTGTGCCTCTTGGGGAACCATGCAAGCTGATGTTGCTGACAAAAACCAAATTCAATTCAGATTGATGTGACTGATAGCTGTTTCAATGAGGAGGGCATGATTTTAATGTGTGTAGCAGGTGGCAGAAGGTGAGAAAGAGGAAGACAGAGAGAGAGAGAGAGAGAGAGAGAGAGAGAGAGAGAGAGAGAGAGAGAGAGATGTAAATAATGAGACTCCTCTTCGAAAGACAAGGATTTACAAGTCTCTTTCCCAAGGGAACAAGAACCAAAGCCTTGAAATCCTTAAAATACACAACATGATTAAATAAAAAAAATAAATAGAAAGATGCAGGTTAAAAAGTAGGTTGCCAGTAATTCTGTGCAGAATCTTGATCTTGTTTCATAAGTTCACATTTTCAACCCTCTATCTTTCTCTTGTTACACACTGCACTTACTAAACCAAGCTATGCATTCCAAAACATTAGGGAGATGAGTCTTCAGAGAAAAGGCCTATATTCAATATGTTTGAAGATAGTTCCTACTGTATTTAAGTTGAGAAATCCAATGAGATCTAGGGAGGTCCTGTTTAGAGCTGCACAGGGTTTTTAGAACAGGTTCGAGTCTTGACCTCAAAAGGTGCACCATTTGTAAACAGATTCCTTTCAAGCTCAATGATAGTCTATGGGGGATTTGAGTTTGAGTAAAAAAAAAACAGACAACAAAAAAAACAAAACCCCTCCACCCCTGTTTTCCACTGCGTGGGACTGGATCATTTCATGAATTGATTCCATCACCTCTGACTCCATAATGATTACTTTTCTCAGTGTTAACCACATACACTTGACCAGTATTGCTTCCCGTCTAAACCACAAGCTGTTTCTTCCTCATTACATTGCTCCAGCCAACAGAGGTGCATTTATGTTGGTTGAATGCAAATCTATTATTTAACCCACTAAATATTTACAGTTTATAAGAGATAATATAAAATGACTTCAGATTAGAAACACCATACATATCTGAAATTCTACACACATATTAGAAATAATAAGTAACACATTACCGTCACCATTATTTTTGGTTTAATTATCTTTATAAACAGTACAACAAACCTGTTTTAAATTGTTCTGTAAGACCTAATTATACACAAAGTCAGCATGTCTGTGCCACATCTAAATCATGTCAATATTGAAGAGTTTGCTTTGCTTCTCTTTCTCTCCAGTTTAGATGGTGCAAACTGCTCTACATACTTATAATTACCACGCCCTGCCATTGAAGAATGCTCAGTCCAGGTACTGTACTTAGAAATGAAATTTACACTTGGGGGCTCAGCTAATAATTCAAGTGGATCAGCTCATGCTGTGCTCTGATTTCTACATCATGACAGGAATGGATCAAGAAGTTGGATTGGAGCAATAGCCCAATTTTTTTGCTTCCTTCTGGCTGGCTGTGATTTCTCAAGGGCTCTCAGGTAGAGGGTAGCTATAGCTCTCTCCCTTCCTGGAATGCTCTGTTAATGAGGCAGAGGCATTTGCTGTTTGATTTGATTTTGTGGTTGTTTATTTGTTTCACTTTGAATGTCCTGGGGAGGATTACATTAACAAAAACATTGGATTGAAACTGACAAAAGCTGAATACATCAAACTGACCTTACTTGTTACTTTTCAGGATGCTCAATCAGCAGAAATGCAATGCTCCCAGACAGAAATGTTCTGTTCAGTTTCAGTCTTATTTTACTAATCAGGTGGTAAGCAAATACAGTGGTGGTAATGAAACGTTCATTGCATGTACCCTTTGGTTTCCAATTACTTTTATGCATTTCTGGGCTGCAAATCCTAATTATATTGCCTGAAGCTATGTCGAAAGATAGCTCTGCTAGTCTATTTGCAATTTAAATGGGCCTTTTAAAGCATGACAATATCGGAGAGGCCTGAGAAATCTTCCAATAGTTGTTCTCATAGCGATTGCCTTACTCAGATCTCACACCCTGCACATCCAAAGCACTCTGAGACAGCAGAATTAATTAAGCAATAAAGAATTTTATCTGTACTTTATTGCAGATTTGAGAATATTGGAGAGGGAGGTATTTCAATATGTACTTTTGAGTTCACTGCTTTGACTTGTCCAGTTGCACTGTACTGTATGATATGGCCAAGTCCCATTTAAAGTGAATGTACAGTAAATAGCAAACACTGTTATAGGGAAATAAATCTATATGTTTATTTATTTGATTTACATGGAGTGGGAGGGGTGTGGGGGGGGATACACTGTACATATTTTATTACATGCAGAATAGTGCTGAGCTTTAGCACTCTGCAGAAAAGGAACACAAATGAGAATTAAAACACTACAGCAGTTACTAGTAATCCAATAAGGCATGAAATGGGCTATGAAGCACACCAGGTAAATCATAAAGTTCAGTAATAGTAAGCATTAGACTTGAATGTTGCATCTTGACAGAGCTTCCAGTTTACAAGGTACAAGGGATCTAATAATAATAAAAAAAAAAACTTCCTTTTAAGGACATTGATCCCATTAATTGCTGTAATTGATCTTTCTCTAGATTAACATTAAGATTGCACGCTCCTGGCCTTTTAGCAGCATTTAGAGTCGCAGTGGCACAGCGCTGACTCAGAAAACTGGGCCCATCTGTAATTGTTACTGTTTGCAGGTTTATTTCCCGGATATATTGCTATGTTATTGAATCCAAGCAAAGTGCAGTAACTCTATCTGGCTGGCTTGCTTTGAAGTATTATATAGCTTCATAATCACCCGGGCATCTGTATTTCTTATTGTTGCAAAAAAAAAAAAAAAATTAAAAAAAGGGATGGGATCGATAAACCGTTATGATATTTCAGTATTGCTAATCTGTCATAGTAAAAGGGTATTGCTTTGGGAAATCTGGTCAGTTTGTACTTCCAAGTATTCCCCAGGCTAGCCAAAATCTGATTTTACACACAACATTGTGTTAAGCACTGCAAATGACTAATAATCTTTAAATTATAGTGCTGTAATTTCTGCCTGTAAAACGCTAGAAAGCCTTATAAAGACTCAATCACTAATAAATGAGATTAGTTTCATTTTTCAGTTACAAGGATTGTATTACATAGTAAATATTAACTAAAGTAATACATGTATTTTTTATACAATGTTACATACTTCATACATATTCACTACTACAGTAAGTAGCTCCCTAGTACAACCACAATGGCATGTTTCGATTATCATTTTAATAGAGATGTAAATCCTACTTTTTGTTGGAATGCAAGAGCAAGCATTGCTCTAAACCAGGTTATATGGTTTTAATTGGAATTTACCTTGAGGAACACCAAACAGTTTCACATCTTAGTTCAGTAGTTTAGGAACATTTTCTTTTGGTAAATCATATTTGTTATAATAATATTTGATGAAAACATAACCTTAGTAGGCTATTAGTAGGCTCTGTTATGCCTACTAGGTATAAACACACCAAGGCTTCATCATCACACACAATGTTATGAAATATTTATTCTTTAGGCTGCATATTTCTCGCTAAAGGAATATTTGTTCCTGAAAGTGTACATCTCCGATGCTGGAGAAATCTTGTGGCATTGTTTACACTCATCATGTCAATCAAAGCCTGAGTACTTATTGGATGGTAGGTCAGCTGGGTGGGGGGGCGAGTGTGTGTGAAAACGAAATAATAATACGAGAGAGAGAGAGAGAGAGAGAGAGAGAGAGAGAGAGAGAGAGAGAGAGAGAGAGAGAGAGAGAGAGAGAAGAGAAGCACACCCTTACAGATGGATTCTGACTGTTATATCAATCAATCAATATTTATTTTTGATAGCGCCTTTCATAGTGGACCACCCTCACATAGTATTTTAAATATAAGTGTTTAAGAAGGTTTTCAATACACATGAGATTATTTGTGTTACAATCCCACACCAAATGATCATTTTATGACAAAGCATTGGCTCTTTAACAAAGAGACAGTAGCTCATGGGTACTTAAATTGGTAGAATGGCACCAATGTAGTAAAATATTCATACTTTAGTATGCCCATGGTATCACAATGCTACTCTATCTAAACCAATACACCCTGGTAATGCTTAATGTTAAGGTATTTGTATGACTTTTTACAATCGCAACTCCAACTCTTTAGACAAATAATAAACAGCCTTGAGTATTAATTTACTGGTACTTAATTTACACTTTCTGGAACCTGGAATTATAAAGATTATATAAAAAAAAGAAAAGAAAGGAAAGGTTTGTGGTTTATAAGTTTTGCATTAAACAGACACCATGAGTTTTAGAGTTACTTGGCTTAAGGTGTCAACCCAAGCACCCATTGAACTGTAAGGAAAGCCAAGCCAGAAATCTGCTTATTGGCAGCCTCTCTGTGCTGCATCACATGACCGCCACACTCATTATATCTGTGGGGTTTGTAGACAAAAAGAACATTCTACGGTGTGATTCTATTACAGGGCCAGTGCAGCAGCCAAGGTTACACAGTGCACAGCATACAGACACAACACTTATTCTAGACAAGGTGTGAGCTACTTATCTGGTATTAGACCTCTTGCAATCCTATCCCACTTAAATGGCCCCTGCACAGCATGGTTAGACCATACTCTGAATATGGTGCCACTAAAATAACAGGCAAAATAGAGATATAGTGACATACTTGTTTGCATAAGTATGTGAAGGCAAAGGGTGATGTCAGTATGGATGTGCAGAGAATAAGTATTTGACGTACCTTATAAGAGAAAAAAATTGAAATGATATTCTAAAAAAGAAATAGCACAGTTACAATATTCAGCCACCAGGTGGCATTACACACTTAATACAAATACAATAATAAAGACATGGTGTATTTTGAATGATCTAAACATACGTGAATCTTAATAGACACCCCAAATGCATGCCTTGAGACAGTCAGTCCAGTAGATTAGATGTCATCTAGAGATAAAGACAGATACAGGAGGTTACAAATACACATCTGTATTCAGTAAAATTGATCAAATCTTGGAGTATTCAAATCAAGCCCTTCTGTACTACTAATTGAATCAGACAGCAATGCATAGACTGCTGTAAGGCTGGGTATTTATGTGATCATGGAGGTGCAATCCTCCTGCAGAATTAAAAGGCAAAGCCAGACTTATTTTAGACAAAACCATATTCTCCAAATCATTTTTCACAAAAAGTACCACTACAGTATTGAAATGCCTTGGCTATTGAGTGCAACCTTAAAATATGCCCCACTAGGAAACATATTAGATGCTGCACCCACTAGAGGGCCAGCATGTAAAGCAAATACAAACTCTTTACGTAACTTTCATTTTGAAACAATTATGCTGATGAAGACCTTAACAGGAGGAAAACTAAACACGATGACCTGTTTTTTGTTTGTTTGTTTGTTTTTAAAACTCTCTGGGGTTCTGTGTGCCAACTGCAATTTAAACAAAGGCAGAGCCCCTCTGAGGATTCCAATGCAACATATTTTTTTTAAATAAGCTTTTTTTTTTTATAATTACTCTGCAGTACTTTTCTTTGTGCAGCAGGCATCAAAATAAGTTTTTTACAGACCATGTAGCATTGTAATGAAAAGTGTACAGCTCCATGGAATTTTGGACCATAGTAACTGAAACATTGAACAAGCAAGCTGTATAGACCAGAACAGTGTGTAAGGAGTCCTGCTAAATTGTATAATGTTTGTTTTAAGTTATAAGGGTGTGGTCATCCCCTTTCTAATGAAGCAGCAATGCCATGTAATGTTGTGTCAGTACGTAGCTGAAGCTGAGGGTCACTAATTGAAATTCCACATGGATATCACAGAGACAGCATAGCACCTGGACTTGATCCAAATACCAACAGCACAGCATGGGGCGGCTTGAAGGTGATGTCTTTAGAAAGAGATGGAAAACCATCTGCTCTGTGGGCAAATAAAGTCCCCCAGCAATGAAAAAAAGATCAGATATGCTGGCCTCAGAGCCCAGGGTTAAAGATGCCCCCGACACCTTTCACTAAACCATGCAGATGGGACCAAATGGGCTTATTGCAGGTTGATTAAAGATTGATACTAGTTAGAATAAACATTTAAAAAATAAACCTATATGCTGCAAAGTCCTTTTTCTGTGACATTGCATTGAAAATTCCTCTTTTAAAGAGATTTATTATAAAGTCAAGGAGAAAATTGTAAGCAATTCTGTAAAGCAAACAATTATTTCACAATAATTTGCTCCAGTTTTGTGATGCAAAGCTTATCCACAATATAATTAGCACAAGGTATTGTTTGTACGTTGTCTGAACTGCAACTTTTTAAGCTTTGAATTTTGAATAATTGTGGATGAATTAATGTTAGACACACATAATAAGCTGACATGCAATATGTGTATATTAAAATAATATTTAATTAGTATGCACAACTACTGGAGTTAATAGGTTTCGATCCTCTCCTCTATTCTCTTAAGCACAAAGAAACAGACCAAGAGGACATCACACATAATACAACAATTACACACGTTTTTTTCAATCATGGAGAACAAATGTCTATTAGCTTTTATGAGCCAACGTGAACAACAGTTACACAAAGCAATAAAAGGACACCGATTTCAGATTTTATTTTTCCAGTGAGCACTTCACTGCTTGTATTTTCTTAGGATCTTTTACCCCAAACATTAGAATGTCTTATTGACTTTTGCACACGGATTGGAATTAACATTTTCAACACTGTTAGAGAAACAGTCACATGAAAAACTTTTTCCATTTTACACCATGCAAGTGCTCTGTCATTCATACTCTACAATTAAGTGTTATTTCATTGATTATTTACAACATTTAGAAATTATATCTCTGCAGCATATGTTGTCAATGGGATTCATCTCAGTCAGTAGGTGGGAAGGCATGTTCAATTATACACATTCAAAGCTCATTTTTAACAAAGTGTTACTTTTTCGATAAGCTTGTTGGGGCCAATATGTTCAAGTTAAAAGAAGCATAAAGGATTGTTCTTGGTAGCCAATATTTTTTTTTCTGTTTCCCTGTTGTATTCCCGCCCCCATATGTACCCAGCAGAACAAAAAGAATATATATTTTTTATGACCCTAATCTCGTTAATGCATGGCGATTACTAAAACAGAGTGGAGCTGGCGATGGAGTTGGGCCCCAGAGATATGTCTGTTTTTCATCCATCAGACTGGTAATTGCAGGAGTTATGACTCTGTTAGAATGAGCCACAGCCGCCCTGAGGAACTGATAACAGAGCCTCTCCATTGAGCACACAATCATGCACCATCCAATAATTGAACGCATCAATAGGGTTTCACATCTCATATTAACCCAGCCCTCTGGATGGCATGGCATTAGACATAATCATATTTTGATCAGGAGAAAATAGGACTTTGATGAAATAATATCAGTTTTATTTACAAAGAAGGGAGGCCGCCATCCACTTTGTGACAGCGAATGTTTATTTATTTCTCCTCATCTGGCTCTGATCTGGCTCCTGGCGATGATGAGGTGCTAAATGGGCCTGTAACTCATTTACACGGTCTACCAAGCCATTGAGGGCAAAAAACATTGAACAGGATTCTGCTCACAGGAATAAACACAGAATCAACATAACAAATGGTGACAGAACAACAGTGCAACCACGCTGCTGTCTGCCTAATAGGAGTGCTGGTCGCACTTTAGGTTATACGTTATGTATTTAAACCCTATAGGTGATTGTGGCAAAGTGGCTGCTGATAGTGAACAGGTGTACAGCAGGTGCGTTGCTGGTGCAATAATCCAAAGAAACCAACAGACAACAAAGTCTGGGTGACATGGTTTGTTTATTATTTTTTTGTAATCCAAGGGTCTGATGACCAGACAGTAAATAATGACTAGCTTGCAGTACACAACCATGTGTACTGCACAGTATTGAAAAAGGGTTGCAGTCCCAACAATAATACACACAGTACTTAAACATACACAATTAGACACACACACGATCACCAGTCCAAAGTGAGTGCACTCAGTGCTTGTGGTGCAGTGCAATATAATACATGCATTATTTGTGAACGACACAATGTTAATCGTGACTGAAGTGCAGTGTAGACTCGAGGCCTGATTTTTCAAAGTTAGTAAAGGTATTTTCTCATAAGTAAGGGTTGTTTTGGGTAAATTTCCAAATTTTTAGAATTTTCCAAGGTATAAAGTTATACTTTACATTTTTTTTTTTTTGAATAAATGTACTTTACTAACTGCCTGCTCAGATCAAGTAAATTAACTTTTATGTGTACATTTATACCATTGAACTTAATGGTGTAAATGTACATGTATTATATAAACCCCTACTGAAACTGTGATTTTTGATCAGAGAAAGGCAAGATGGCTTTGTTGCTTTTATTGCAGAGGAGGAGTGAACAACAGAGGACCAGACCATATCCTGCTGAACACATTTTTTGTTCCAGGGTCACCTTTATGGATGCCACCAATGAACAAGTTTTGAGGCATTATCAGTTACTTAAGGTGGATTTAGAAGCTTCCACCAACAGAACACACCCAATTCCAGTTTTGACCAGAGTCACTTTGTCCCTACATTTTCATGGCTATGGACTAGCACAGATGTCTAATGTTGCAAGGCAGATAGTATCCCAGTCTTCAGTATGCAAGATCATTAATGATGTAACTGAAGCCTTGATAAAAATAGCTCCTGCTTTTATTAGATTCTCACAATTAGTAGCTGAGCAACAGCAAATTAAATTTGATTTATATCAAGATGCAAGAATGCCTGAGATAATTGGACTAATTGATTGTACACAATAAAACCTCCTGCAGAGTCTAAAGCTGTTTTTAGAAAAAGGAAAAAAATTCCACTTCTTAAATGTCCAGTTCATTTGCAATGCTCATTGCCTACCACAAATGCATTTGCTAATTTCCCCGAATTGTGTCGTGATTCTTCCATTTTACAGCACAGAATGTTTGACAGTGGAGAAATCATGGATTGTTTTCTACTTTGTAAGTGACATTACTATCATATTGTTATATTTAATTACTTAGAATTACGTACCTGTAGCTCAACATTTCTGCAATGTGTTGTATGTTATCTGTTGCAGGTGACTGGCTATCCTTTGAAGAAGTAGCTTTTGACTCCAGTGATTGGCCCTACACAAAGAGTGGAAGAAAGATATAATGAAGCACATAGAAAAACATGAAGCAAAATAGAATGTACCTTTGGTATGCTTAAGAACTGCTTTGGTTGCCTAAAAAAAGAGAACAGAGATCTACAATACGTGCCAGAAAAATGTTGCTATGTTGCACGATATAGCAATAATAGAAATGTCCCATTCATTTTGGACAGTGTAGTTTTCACTCCAGTTTTTCCTCTTTTTTTTTTAAAAATTGTGAAATGTTGTTCTGCTCCATTTTACATTTGCATATAGCATTTCCGTAGGTGGAAACATCAATTTAAAAATATAACGTAATTGTTTTGCACGCCCACAAATTATTATTAATTATAGGGCTTGGCAGGAGATTTTACATTCAATTAGAAGACACTGAATCAGCAGTAAAGTACCACAACTATCAATGGATAATTGCAATGTAAACAAAATCAGGCGCATAATACACATAACACACAATGGTACAATAGAAAATAATACAAAACAAATAGATTCCCAAATTCCTGCATGAAGTGTATTGCATATCTTAATAAGCTGTGTTTTCTGCAGGCTGACTGTGCCCAATATGTTTTATCTGTAGATTTAACCTGGCTAGTTTAAGCACAACATTTGTTTCCTGTAAAGTACCCAGATTTATTCAATCATCCAGATGGTTTGTATTTACTCCAGTCCAATGCATTCAGATTAAAACTTCGGTTTTCCTGATTAGCACCAGTTTTCACTGGGGAATGGTCAGGAATCTGCCCAGAATAATTGCATCAATTTTGAGAGATTGAATCTGTACCATCCTGGCTGCAGCAATGCAATAAATTCAACACTATTTATACTATTATATATGTTGAAGAACAATTTTCAAAAAAATGTATAAAGCTGTAAAAAGGACAATTACACAAGGCAACATTTTTTTTTCCACCAGGACATCATATTTGTATGTTATCCTATTTTCCTTATCTTTTGAAAATGAATTATAAAATTGCATTACAACATTTGTCTCTTTATTTAATTTTTAAATCATACCTTTACGGTACCTCATAGACAACACAATCTGAAATTGAAACTGAAATACAAGAATGCCCCAGCTGTTTTGTATTCAGTTCTCACACTACTGTGTAGAAAGCCTTACTATGTGGACAGTTCAGAAAAGCAAGCACGAGTTTATTGAATGCTTTATGTTTAATTTGTTTTTTATGGGGCTTGATAAGGAGCTGGTTGCAGTATTAAATCTCAGCCATCATCCTCCTCGCTCACTCTCCTTAATACCCATTTTTGTACACTCTGTTTTTCTGTTGAAGGCCGTCAGATCATTTGACAGTCCAATTGCAGTTGTACCCTTGACACTGCGCTCACAGAATATGGCTTTAATTTATGGTTGCCATTCAAGATTGTAATTTTTTTTTTCAATATTCTTTCTCTAGTGTTTTCTAAAATGTAATCTACAAATGAGATTGGGAACTTAATCTGATCTATTACAGTTGCTTTGCAGATGCTCAGAAAGTAAACTTGATCATATTTACTTAGTCTGGCTTTCACAAAACACTACTGTGCATTTGTGGACTATAAACCGATACAACCGTGGAGTTACTGACATGTGAATTCCAACACTACTCTTTGTAAACATACAACCAAGGTTTCTTAACACACAGATCTCACCTGAGGAGAGCTCTATGGCTATCTACATAGTCTTCTCTTTCAATGAATCTCACTAATACATTATAGTACTGGTACATAAAATAATATACAGATTGCTAGACTAAATATTCTATTAAACTTATTTTGTGTAGGAAAATCTTTGTTTAAAATGGTCTTTCATTGGCAACACTGTATTATACATTATGTGACAAGTTTGTGTCTTTGTCTTGCTGCATTAACAAAATCTGCCAACTGAACTGAATCCAGGAGGTCAAGTTGGGATCCTGCATGGGCCACTTGGTTGGTTCAGCACCTTGGAGAGCAGCATTACTAAGTACTCATTAACACATCAACAGAGTGGCTCCCAAGAGTTCACTACATTGGTCTGCAGTAGACTGCCTTATAGCTGACAGGGAAGAGGTTAATTAGGGAGCATTAATATGACAATTTTTACTTGCTGCACCCTGCCTGCATGAGTAATGTGAATCCAACTAGCTGCAGGGACCTCCCCCCCCATTAAACAGATGGCACAAACTCTCGAGACAGACCCATCCTGTCACAAACCCTTCAATGGATGAAAGACTGGTGACACGATTGTGATCAGTGCTTTTCACTTTAACTTCCCAATGTTTCACGTGATGCAATTCATTGTTCAGAAACCCTAGAAGGGGCACATAAAAGTCAGTAGTCAATAGTGAATAACATCTGAAAGTTTTTAAATAGTTCCACCATCATTGTTCATCAATTTTAACTTGAGATAAGCAAGACTGTGACATGTCAAGTGATATTGCAAAGAACTCCAAACTTTAACTGACTGTCTGAGATAGAAGACAAATACTAAAAATTTAAGGTTGAGCTCTCTGTGGGGAGATAAAAGGCCATCCATAAATGCATCAGAGCAATTTAAAATGCTAAACATTGGTGTTTGTTTGTTCATTAATCAATTCTGCAATCTCTGCTGACTCCCCCCATCCCCCCTCAAGCTGAGGTGAAGGCCCTTTTACTCTTATGAGAATGTCAATAACAGCAATTGACCTTTAAAAAATGTTACAGTCCCAAGCCATGTCACATTTACTTGGCAATACAGATCCCTGTTGCCCCTCTAGCAGCATCAGGCAGCTCCTTGCAGGCACACCCTCTTCTGCAGGAGCACAAAAACTGACTATTAAAAGGTCCATCCAACCGAACCAAAATAAAGTTGCAACAAAGAAGAAAATGGACTTGTGAGTGTTTCTTTGAAGGGTGCAACATGAGCATATACAACATTATTTGCATGTGCTGGATTGCAAATTGCATATCTTTTAAAAGTTTTGTTGAGCATGCAGGCAGAAACCAGGGTTGAGCCTTAAAAAAAACCTGACATTATCATGACAATAAACTGCTGAACTGAATATTTTGAACTTTGTAATGCAGTAGCCTAAAGGTACAGCATGATGAAATAAAGTACTGTAGCAATGCAGTACTGAAAGGGGATTATGAAAGCACTTTTACCACTAAATTAGTTACCAAAACAATATTTATTTGTCTATTCTGATTGGTTCATATCAGAAATGTATAACTTATTAACGTTTTTAATTCATTCTAAAATTGTTTAAGATATTGCTATTGTGACCATAATATGGCAATGAGGGGTTCCAACTAGAGATCTAGTGAATGGAGTAAGCAACTGAAAACATTTACTCTATTGACTTACCAGAAAAGACCACTGGTTCAATATTCAATGACATACAGTACAATTCTGATAAATTCCTCTATATCTTTAGCCAATGCAAAGCAATTTTAACTTTGAAATAACTAAAGTTTTAATCATCACTATTTACAGAAGTTGCATAAAAATCTTTGATTTGTTGAAATCTAATATAAAAGCTAATGAGAGAGCTCACTCATTCAAAGAATATCTTTCCCTTTTCTTTCTGTGAATCCCTCAAGATTGTGTTTTGTCGTGTTTGTGTAAGAGTCTTTGCTGCATTATTTATGATTATTGAAAGTCTTTCATTTAAAAAATGTCACATACGGTCCCTCCATCTGCCTTCACATTTGAAAAGGAAAATATGTCAGTTTATTTGATACATTACAACTTGCACTGTAAGCAGACACCTTTGAACTTTAGAGGCATTTCTGAGTATTAAAGACCCTTGAAGTTTTGGGCCCTGCACTAGCGTGAGTGGGAGTCTGGCATGTAATAAAAACAAATGTCAGCGCTGTATTAAAAATACTTAAAGGTTAACATAAACAGAAAGAACAACTAATTGATTTTCATGTGAATTAGGAAATTAGGTAATGCTGTAATTGCAAGTGTGGTTACATTATAATTACACTGTAAATCGACAACCACATTTGTATATATGTGTAATTACAAAATAATTAATTTAGTAATTAAACATGCTTCATTTTTAATCAACATGCTGTTTCATTGTAACGACACACAACATGTGTAATTACTTACTTAATTACTGGAAGCATATTCCTGTATTTATGCTTTTAGTGTCAGAAATGCTGACATGCAAAAGCTGCATTGATAATATAAACGTGGTGGCAAAAGAAAATGTAAACCTTTGGCTTTAAAAGTGCTACTGTCATTTATCACGACCTGTTCAAATACAAGGGTGGTCACTAGTGGAAGTTTAAACAATGGAGCCATGTTGTGTCCAGCACAGGGGACTCTTGAATAAGGTAATAGAATGAAACCATGCAGGAATGGCAATTGAAATGAAAAGAGGCATGTGTAAAGCTAATATCCACAGTGAGTAAAAACACAGCATTGCCTTCTTTTTGACAGATGATAATTACAACATTTGTGTGGGAAGATGCTGTGCGAGCTTTCATGAAAATATCATGCCATTTCATTATCACTTCTTGGAACAGACATTTCAGACAGACTTTAAAAAAATGTGTCCCAAAGATAATATCAATTGAAAACTAGCTTTGCCTGAATGAAGTAATCTACAATTATCTGTGGATTGATACTATGAGTGCATACTGATCTCATATCCAAGAGATCTGTTGCACAGGTAACACGATTCATAACTGTAGCTGTTGCCTTTAATTTACACATATCATTATCACTAAATGCCAATGTGTATTATCCAGATAAGATACTCATAATTACAAGAATGAAGCAGAACTATCAAGTTGAAAGAGGTCAGGTCTGATGTTAATAGCTATAGGAATTTGCTGACCCTGCTACACCAGTGTTATCATAGTTAAGATGCTGCTTGGCTATTCTAAACTAATTGGTTGCTGATTTATAATTTGATAAGTCGTTGCTCATCTGTCTGTATGGCAATAATGTTAAGGGTCTATTAATGTGCTATTAAAGGGTTTGATGATTATGAAGGTATCTGTCTAATATTTTATAAGATCATTTATAACCCAGCCATAGATGTATTATTGACTATTTATAACATATCCCTAAAATATAGTGTTTCTATTTTCAATGCTGTTCTGATAGTACAATGTATTTAGATGCTTTCACTTGGAGAAGCACTCTTTAAGCTTCAGCTGTTATCAGATAATATTTTATATGGGGGGGAGGGGGAATCTGCATACTGTATGTTGCTGATATGTGACCAGCTATGTCATGACATTGTCAGGTGCTGCTTATGTGGTAAACAAGTCTCAAAACATAGCATATACCATAGAACCAAGAGATCACAAAACAAACCGCCAGAATGTTTGTCTGCTTGAATTTTCTTGGTCGATTTCTCACAGGCTACCTCGGAATGCATGACTGCTTGATTGAGTAAAATGTCATGGTGTATTTTTCATCAGCATTACCTTTAGACAGTTTCTTGTCGAAATTTAGCCTGCTGTGTGTTTGCCTTGGGTATGTAAGGTTGTTTTTGTGCGTCCTTGGGCTGGAGTACTGCTGGTTTTATTCAGATTGTTTGTAATGGCTTTATTTCCCAGCAGAGCTTGAAATGTGGAACGTGGAATGCAAACATCGAGGAATGGAATCCCAGATGGGAGCCTCTTACAGAGCAGAAAGGCTTTTTCCGAGGACAGCAACATCTCCCTACTTTCTGTTGCTCTGCATTGTAATGCAATGTTCGGGTTGGACTCACCTGTTTAAGGTATTCGTTGCTTCAATAGTTCAGATGATCATTCTGTGACCTTGTGTGAACGAGCTGTTGTAAACAATTAGTATGTGCACTGTGAAGTTCTGTATACTGCTTTCTGTGGAGTTCTGTTACTTAACTCATTAAGTGCCATTGTCCTTACTTGAGGCCAGGTTACTTATCAATTTTTGGACGCTTTTTTAATCTTCCCTTTAACTATATTGTTAGGATAACTTATTCAAATTTTGTTAACCGCAAAATTTATGTCTAAGTGTAATGTGTCAAATTATATAAATACAAAAATGTATTTGGTACTTAATGGGTTAAGTATAATAATGCCTTTAACATCTGATCTCCTGATCTTTCAGTCTAGGAAATCAACTGATTTAAAAAATAAAAAAAAGTTGCTGGTCTTTCTAACAATATCTTCATTATCAATTAATATTATATTAATTCATTCACATTAAAATAAGCGGCAAAAAGGCCTGCAAAACCATGTCTGCATATGTAATAATTAATTGCATATGTAATAAATAATGAATTGGTGGTGTAATAACATGCATATGTTATAACATATCAGCCACATGTGTAATAACTCCACTAACTACATTGGAGTTATTACATAGTTAAATATTGGGAATGTGTAAAACATGAACTGCATATAATTAGTGCCTGCTACAATTAACCCTCTAAATCCCAGAATGCCTGTGAACGCCCAACCTGTAAATTACAAGAACCCCGCGAGTGTCCATGTTTATTTTCAGGTGCTGCAATAACCATTATTGAATCAACATACTCAAATCATACTCAATATATCCACTGCAGTGATCCAACCACTCGTAATCATGGGCTGACAAATTTAACAAACTCCACCCGTTGCTTAAAGTTCAGGAGGAAAACGTTCCTTGTTCACTTCAACCATGGGAAGCTCTTTCCATTGATGAGGCAATGATTACATTTGAATGCAGGTTACAATGGAAACAACACATGCCAAAGAAACTTTGTTAAGTGCAAGATTAAAATGTGGTGCTTGTGTGACTCTCTTACTGGTTACTGCTTGTCTTTTAAAGTCTACACAGCTCGTGGGCAGCATGAATTGTAGGTCTTGGACAAGCATAAAGTGTGGTCATGCAGCTTTTACAACAGTAGCTGTTGCCACACCATCATGTCTATTCTGTCAACCTTTTCTTTTCTGTCACACTTGCAAGAGATTTGCTGCAGCCGACACCTGTTATTGTGGTACAGCCAGGCTGAACAGAGAGCATTTTCCCAAACAAATCCAGCAAGGGTAGCTACATCAAGGGGAAAGTATAAAGTGGAACAATGATAGATGGCAGGACAAGAGAGATGTGTATCTCATTGCCACCAGTAATGATACTGAAAAGCTAAGAAGCAGGTTCAGACCAGATGACAGGACTCCAGTTCCACAAATGGTCCTTGATTACCATATTTATTTGAATTTAAGACTCTCTAGAATTTATGACACAGCCCAAATTTACCACCCTCAATTTGTGGAAAAAATAAAACATCAAATAAATATGCATTTAAAAAGATACAACTTCAATTATGCTGTTGTATCATAGAAAACTGACATGAAACAGTACTGTTGTAGATTAACCACAGAGCTTGTTTATTTTGCTGTGCACTGTATAATACTTAACATGGCGTCTCTGTCATACACACACCACCACTTACTTATGACATCAAACATCCTGGCAACAACAAGCACGACACAACACTTCACGGCATCAGGCAACATGTAACCCAGCAACCACAACAACATTGACCTGTGGCATTGTGTGGCATGTGGACAAATACAGGGGTCTAATCAGCATTTCTGATCCGGCCAAGCTGGAACTGTTTGTTAGAAATGCTGAAATTGTAAAAGTTTCTCTTGGAATTGCTCAGGAAACTTGGTTTGTTTTTTCTCAGCAGTAAGTCATATTTGTGCTGCTTTTGTATTCATGCAGATGACTTTGTTGTCTTTTCTCGGCAGTCAGTCGCATTGCTGATTTTAACACACACATCACTATACTGTACTGGAATTTAAGACGCAGGCTTTTTTTGAGAAGCAAAAAATTGTTAAAACAACACATCTTAAAGTCAAAGGAATACGATATAATGTAAAGTAAAGTAGGTCACACTGGTCACAAGTGGTGGATGCATGTAATATGGTGGATGCTGAAAATAGCAATAATAAATCAACTGGACTCTTCTGAGATGACCTCTGCCAAGGAACCAACGCCAGTTGTCTTTGAAGGCTTTCAAACTACACAAGTTAGCAGGTGACCATTGTGGAAGGATGCGATCGACACCTGGTGCTTCAGAAAATAAAGTGGAGGTAGTTGTTCAAAAGAACATAAAGCCAAGACATGACTTGTCAAATTTTCAGGTATAAAGAAGGTCTGTGTTACATGCATCCAGAGTGGCCGAAGCACACACAGTGGTAGATGTGTGTAGACAAGTACATGCAGCGTACACCTCTGCAAAATGGAACCTTGCTTACAGGAATTTCTTAGACTGGTGTAATACACATGAACATTACTAAATGTGACCAAATATTTTGTTAGAAAACTGTTATTGCAGTTTTAAAATTTTTTTTTTTAACATTTTTTTCTAGAAATGCATAGGTTTAAATCAACTTTAATATTTAAATGTAATTGCTTAATTCAAAAGCAGTATTATTTTAAAATATGAATACAACAAATTATGAACAGCAAAGGGCCAAAATTCTGAGGAATCTACAGAGGCTGTCTAGAATTATTCTGAGGTCTAAAGGGTTAATGTACAAGTTACAGCCTAATTAAAACAAGTGTGAACAAAATACGGTTTACTTCATACTGTACTGTATAAATTCTAACAAGTTTCAATCTATAAGCAGTTAGTTTATGTTAGTTTGTGCCAAATTGTCTAAATTTACATTAAAGACCTCAATTCGTACCAAAAGGGGCCACTGCCTCTTTAACGGAGAAATATTAGTAACTAAATATTGTAGACAACTGACTAGATACAGCACATTCATTTCTCAAAAAGTAGTAATGAATATTTATGACATTTGTTTTCAATGGATTTTCATGAAGCTCAGAGCAATCAAATATAGTCATTAACTGCTATTTGCTTAATAATCTCTTTCTATTGTCAGCTAAAGGCCTTTAATAAGGTCCACTGAAAGCATTATGAATTAAGCTTATTCCTGTCAGCTACAGTGCAGCATGTAGATACTTGAAGGGCTTTGTTTTAACAGGAGAGGTCCTGCAATAATAGAAAATTGCAGTTCACGTCATGAATTGGACAAGCGGTTTGGAGCCATAGAAAAAGCAGTGTGGCCTTTTTTATTCACTCTCCCTGCTAATTTAAAAGCAGCCTATGTAGCTGATTTTAGTGGCCTGCATTTCCTCCGATTTTAGTATCGAGTGAGAGCTTTTTGTGTCTTCATTTTGTCATTAATTCAGGGCCCCTGTCAGAAATGTCCTTATTTGATGACTGAATTGTATGCAGAGATGGAGTGTCAATTATTGCTATAGCTCCAGTTCGCCCATCAAAACTCAAGTCGATAAGATTCATTGCTTACTGTCACATTCATAAAAAAATGAAGCTGCTGTCTGTCTGTTGGCTTAGGCAGCCACGAGGAAAGAGAAAAAAAAAAGAAAATGGGCTTCATTAGTGTCCAGCATTGCAGCTTGCTATCAACGTCTACTCACAGAAGAGAGGGGGCTGACTAGCTATCTGCAAAAGGTTACCTATCCAAGATGCTGGGATGTGATCTGATAACCCAGAACAGAAGAACGATCTCAAAACAAACATACATTCCAGAGCAAAAAGTTAAGCATGATGAAAGCATAGCAAACTGTGTATACATTTCACAGTGTGTATTTATGTATATGATACCATTACACATTGTCAGGTTAACACCTTTGCAGAATGCACAAAGTCTAATGTGTACATGCAAACACAGCTAATCAAGTAATTATGGTCAACATTGAGCTCTGTAGGCTGTTGGCTGTGTGTAGGTGGAGCAGTGCCAGTGCTAGGATTAACTGACTAAGACTGTGAAGACCTCCCCTCAAAGAAATAAAATAAATAAAAAATACAGACAGCACTGATCCAGCACAACCTAAAAAAATAAATGCATAAGCAGCAAAATTTGAATCGCTCAAAAACATGTTTTTTTTTTTTCTTCCAACAAAACATATTATAATTAGGGCTTCTGATTTTTTGTTTTAACCGATAAAACCTGATAAAACACCCCTATACAAAAAAAAAATAATGAAATCGGTGGATAGCCAATAAACACCGGAAAACACCAGAAAAACTGTGGAAATGGTTAATCAATTCACATTGACTTTCCCCTTTTCCTATTAAAAAATAAATTCTACTACAAAAATAATAAGTACATTTCCCAGTGCTGCTGGGCAATGTCTCGCCTTCCTGACTACTATCATTGATTCATTCTAAATACTTTAAACCCGCCCCCAACTACTGAATGACAGCATATTCCTAAGTTTCTATTGGAGACTCAGCTAGCGAGATTTAAAACATGATTACAATCAGGAATGGAGGCTTGTTAGCAGGATTTAAAGCTGTATTACAGTTAAGACAGGGAGGATTTAAAACAGAACTGTGGCGAAATGTAAAAAAATGCATTCACAAAATACCCAGAAAAATGTCCCTGTGACCATAGGGATTTTGTTGTGGAAGGCAGCAAAAGAAAGACGGTACAACTTAAGTCTGCAAGTATTGTCCAGTTACTACTATACATATTTTGACAGAAAAAAATGCTCAAGCATTTTGGAAAGTAACCGAAAAACAAAATTAATAAAAACCGAAAAACAGAAACCCTAATTACAATGTCATTTTAAGATGGCTGAACAAGACAGTAAACAATCAAGTAACAGTATATCCAAACATTTTACTCAATCAATTATGCAACAGGATTAATCAATAATTAATAAATCAATTTAGTTATTATGGAAACCTATTAATAGTTTTGAGGCAGAGCAAAGCTCTGCCCTTTTTAAATTGGCAGGGATGGGGTTAATTTCCCCTACCTGCCTGGGTTTATTATGTTCAGGTGGCTGGGGTTGATTAGTTGATTAGGTTAATTAACGATCAATCAGCACCCAGCCACCTGACATAAAAGGAGGCCTCTGCTTCTCATTTGGGAGGAGGGAGCTGAGGAAGCAGGTTGGTGTTTTGTTGGTTGTGAGTTTGCAATTTTCTAAATCCAGTGAAGGCATTGCCCAGCCTGGAAACCTTTATTTTGTACATCTTGTTTTTTTGTCTTTCTTTTTGTGTTTCAATCCTTTTGTTTTGGCCCTTGTGCCTTTTTATTTTTGTATCTATTTATAATAAAAGTATATTTTGAACTGCAGTCTGTCTCTGGGCCTCTATCCACTCGTCAGCCTGCCACAAGCTTCAAAAACAAAAACGTATTAATCACAGACATCAATTGGATTTCTAAATGAATGTTATCACGTACAAAAGTTAGTATGAAAAAAAAAATGCATCAAAACTTAGACCACAGTACAAATGCATTCAATGCAACTCATAAGCAAAAAATAAATGTTATAGAAACACACTTAACAAATATCCCAATATATATATAGATTTTTTTAAATACAATTGCTCCAGCTAAGAAAACACCCCTCGGGAAGCAAGGGAAGTGTTGTCTTAGTTGAGATATTCTGTAGACGAAATTGACCACAGACACAATATGAATCAATTCATAAATGATACTACTTGTCATGATGCAGATGCATCAACATGTGAAATGAACAGAATGCATAAGAGAAAAGCAACACGATAGTGTATGTTTCTAAACTATAGTAATAAAGTAACAGACAAACTAACATTAATAAAATAACTGTCAAACTAAATTAACACAGCACTCCTACACACAAGAAAATGCAACAGCAGCTCTAGATTAATTATGGATATGTATGCAGGAGCAATATTCAACACATGCACACAGTTATTCAACAGAATGGTAAAGCAACTCACCAGAATGGGAAACATCAAATTACTCAGTGACTTGTGTCTGATTCGAGAACTTGAACAATGTTCAACTTTTTGTAGCAAGAGAAACAACAATTCGTTTACTTGCTTTTGTAATGAAGGGGTGCACTTGTGGAACTTAGAATACACAAAAAGGCAATGATAAATTGAAAGATTGAATAAACCAATCAGTGTTCCTCAAGACACTCCTACAGTGACATGTCAGTTTTAAAAAGTTTGAGTAAACTGTTTTAATTTAAGTCTGATGATGATGATTTATTAGGTTACAAAACATTACTGTATCAGTTTTGAAGGCTACTGTACAAAATTTTTACCATCCTTTGATTAGGTTCTGCATCCAGCCTCCAGATAGACAATCTGTTTTCTCTGATTTGCAGATTTGTGTTTTGATTGACAGTCCACCAGTACTACCTTGATACGGTTTATTTTTCGAAATCGCAATACGTTAGACAGCACCTATATATGTTTTACCTTTAGTCGCTGAAATGGGCTGAGGTTTTTTTTAACACTGGATTTTTTTTTTTTTTGTACATTGTTCAATTGTTGTGTAGATTCACGTTTTTTATTAAATCACCATACAGTCTACTGTTTTAAAAGACAAAACTAGACACTTTCATAAATATTTACTTTTATACTAGCTTATTGAAAGCATATAATTTAGAATGGAATATGTGAAGTATTGTTCTACACAACTATTTTATTATTAGCCCCTTTTGCAAGCATACATTCATAAGCATTAATACAAACACCACATATAGCAGTTGGGTGTTGTACAACCTTGTGTGTGCATGTGTTCTGCACAAGGTTCTTTATCAGCTTGGAGACTAAATTAGAACATACATATGTTACAAAACAGTTTAGTTGAATATTATAGCACCATTCTTAGTGCAGTTGGTATAAGTCATGGGTCTAGTTTCATTTATTTCTGAAGGAGGTGTTTGCGCTCCAGCCCCGCCCCTTCGTTGCGCCCCTGGCTGGCCCTGAAGTGAAGCCTCTGAGCTCCAATCAACCTTCTCCTCAGTCTGTAAATCCTGCTCAGCAAGCTAACTTCATCCAGGTGCACTCATTGTGTTCACTGATCCTGTGATGCACAGGTTGCTTTTTCCACAGGTGCAATTTGCAGTTCTTTTTGGAGTGTCTTCTCTGATTAATAAGAGTTTAGATAATTGATTGATTTGCTCTGCACTGTCTAATATTTCATTACTGCCTGTCGTGACCTTTAAATGCTACACACTTAGCTTTGTTAATTCCGAGGCCATTAGCAAGGCATACTCTTTGAAAGTCCTCTTCTGCCAAAAAGGCAATAATGGGGTTATCTGCTTCAGTAGCTTAATGAGGCATAAAATGAAATGTTGTATGAGTTGCTTCTCATCCTTCAAACTGGCTTTTAAGTAACAGTTAAGCTTGCACAATTAAAAAGAAAACTATCATAAATGATGATACCTTGACAACTCTATTGACTTTACTAATCACAATTGATTAAAGTGTAGAAAAAGTTCCAGCTCTCTTATTCTTTTCCTGTGGGGTACCAGTGGTAATGGCAGTGTCGATATACTGAGCTTTCAAATTATCATTTGGTAGCATCCAGTTTTAGGGCACTGGAAAATAAAGCTATACTCTTGTGTAAAAAATGTATTTATTTTATTATTACACATTTGCTCATTATGTTCAATTAAGTCGTGCTAATAATCTTTTCCGGAAATACAAATAATCTCTTTTTTACACGGCCTGTTACTAAACCTTTAAAAATAGATGTGTTTAATAATCCATATTTAATGTGGATACTGTGATTCATTTGGTAAAGCCTGCCCTGCAGGTAGAATGATTAATCTGCATTCTACATGCACCATTTGCCAGTATATTCTAATGGGAGAGAATGTCAGAAGTGATCTTTGGGTGCCCATCTTTTCAAATGATGGAGAAAACTAAAGAAAACAACTTCTCAACAATGTTTTGCATCAAGTTTAAAAAAAAAAAAAAAAAAGTCTGGCTGACAGCTTCACAGATAGTGAGGAAATCTGCAACATATTTCTCATTTTCAAAATGAGCAAGGCACTTGCATTATTGTTTACTTACATAACAGTGTCTATTTTATTTTTCGAACTGTGTACATCAGTATGAGAAATGATTATCATTAGATAGATTTTATCAGCTTTGATAGAGATATTATCCGCTTTTGATATACCAGAAGAAACAATTGAGCTTTAGAAATGTGAGCTAAAACCACAGGTATTATTTCCATGCCAAAATAGCTGATAGTAAACATTTTTCTAAAGATTTACCAAAGATACTGCCACCAAAAACATATTTGCCTGGCATATATGAATAGGCATCCACTCTGAATTTAAGATTCTATTGTTTTAATTGTTAAAAATAAATAGCAGTTTATTACAATAACAATTTAATTACAATAATAATTTAACACAGTTGCAAAAGCATGTAACAACTACTACTTCTTCTTCTTCTTCTTCTTCTTCTTCTTCTTCTTCTTCTTCTTCTTCTTCTTCTTCTTCTCATGAATAGCTGCCTAGTATTGTTAATACACTCTTTTCTCACATTATTTATGTGTCTGTTTTTAACAGATCCTTCAACTAAAGCGTGAGCTGTGAGAGCCTAATAGGGGTCAGAAACAATTTTAGAAAACAAAATGTGACTATGACAGATTTTCATAAATATGCTATGAATGTTTGCACCCTGAGAAAAATGAAGCCTTAGTGTGGGCTTTCATTACCCTGAAGCTATCCTCAAACATTGTAATTGGGTTGTGGATAATGCTTGTATGGCATGTCTACTTATTGAATAAAATAACTTTGCATGGATTTTGCACAAAAAAACTACTTTTAACAACTAACAATATGGCAAAAACTTCTGTATAATGTACTATAAATAATAATTGGCCACCTTCAGGACACTCTTAAGCTTCTGGATACTTGTCAGGGGATATTTTGTACTGCTTTTGTTACACATGCACAACCTGTAACATCAAGTGCCATTTTCTACCAGCTTAAATCACTTGTATAACAACAACTCTCCAGGCTGATCTGTCTCAAAGAGTGTGGCAAAGTGGTGAATACATGCAGGTGAGTGCAGTGCAGAGCGGATTAATCACACAGACGAATGATTTACAGGTGCAAGGGTGTTTATTAATGATTGTAATGTCCAGAGCCTTATGGCAAAACCTGCAAGCAATAGTAGTGATGGAAGTGGTACAGTGGCGTGTATTACTCCTGTTTGTAATCCCACGGGTTTGACCCGTAACCCAAAGTCCGATTCATTCACCCACACAAAACACAAAACACAGACACAGTTCCGACAGTGCATGATTTTAGTGCTAGTGATGCAAAAGACAGTTGCAGTAGTGGATAGGTGAGTGGTGATGTCCGGGTTTTACGCTGGCCTGCGGCTGCAGCTCCAGATCGTGCTTAGTATTCTTGGTGAGAAAACAACACAAGACAAACAGTGTTATTACATAGACGAACAAACACTCATGGTTTTGGTATGGACAATACGGGCTCCTTCTAGGTTGTTTTGAGTTAACCATATACAAAGGAACAGATCACCGAAGCTACGCCCCCCTATTTATATGACCCCTAGGTTAATGGCATCCGCTCCTCCAATCCTCAGATGCCATGCCATATACCGTCCGGGTCAGTGAGCTTGGGTGCTGTAGCTCTGCCTCCTTCCTAAATGGCCGACTTCCACCTACCCTACGGAATAAATTGTCTCGCCATTTGCTTAAGGTTACTCTGTTCCTTCTTTCTAGTGTCCTCACAGGTCGGGAAGGAGATCTAACTCCAAGCATCATTCGATCTCTGTCACAAGGAGAAAAGAAGTTTAAGCTTAACAAAAGGACAATGGTCTTTATGTAAACTGATGATGAATTGAAGATTTGACCATCTAACCTCTTTTTATAAATAAAATGACACAGCGTGAAAGGAATACAAAATACCATAAAATGTGCATAAATAACACAGCAAGAGTGGTAACCTCTGAGTGGCAATCTAACCTAAGTGTGTGAGAACAACCTGTAATTTAAGGTTAAGGCTTCAATAATATGTTTGACTGGGTGCACATTATAAGAGCTTGGTTGTATTTTGCAGTGGTGTTTTTACTACTTTATAGATTTTAAACAACTATTTTGTGGTACAGTATAAAAGTATTTTTTATCTTGTTTTTGCCAAACAACTGAAAAAAACCCAAACATTTTATACCTTCAAAAGCAAGCAGCATTCCCCCCTTGAAGCAGGTACAAGCTTAATTCATCTAGAAATAGGCTTCATAAATAGGAAGTGCCAAACCATAATTGGAACAGATGAATTCATGAAACTCCTAATCTTGTGTTCATTGGTTTATGTCAATACTTTCAATAAATTCTGATAGATTTAATAAAAAAAAAAAAAAAAAAAAAACTTTCTAAGAAGATACAGGGCTTGTTTTTATTGTAAGAGGGGATTTTAGATGAACTGTTCAAAAGAACATGAGGCATTTTCTGATTTCCTGATAGCTGTGTGAAAGACGGCTAATTTCACACTGTAAATGACTCTTTTGTGTCCTTGGATAAGCTGTGACCATTAAATTAAGACAGGGTAGAAGTAGCATCATTATATGCAATGTTTTCAGGGAATAATTTATTTCCGATGACTCGCTGAGGTTTACATAATTGGCAATGAGAATTCTTCAGCCTATTAAAAAAAGAAGAAAAAACAAATTAGCCTCTTTTGTATTTTGCCATTCTGGAAGCACTATTGTTCAAAGGCACATCTCAAATGACTTACTGAGTGCTAATACCAAGAAAAGACAATACTGAAATATGGCAGGAGTCAACAACAGGGGTGAGATAACATCTGTCATAACCCCCCCACACAGTGTTTATTCAGTTTGTATAAGTCAGAATGAAGCTAAACCACCGTGTCGCATAAATATCCCGCGGATCTTACTTCGATTTGGTGGCACAGCGTTGAAAACGAAATGTTTTCGACATTATAAACGATAATTTACTAAAACTCCGTAAAATGTTACACCGTGCACTCTCCGAGGTTAGTCGTCTTGCTATGAGGACACACAAAACCCCCGAACTTTCATCATGTAAATGACTGTCAAAATGTAGTCTCGGATACTATAACCTCAACCCTCCAGTCGTATGACATTGGTCGCTTAGTCCTCACACACAACCAGAAATTCCCGCCCTGTTACGACCATAAGGGCCAGCAGTTCAGTCCAAGAATGTGACGTATATGTTTTTCTGCACCAAAAATTACCTGAGAATATCAGCTTGATTTCTGTAAAAACTCAATATATCCCGCTCGGTTATTTTTTTTTTTTTTCTCACTGTAACTTGCTTGTTTGTAATTTCTCTGAAGAAATTGAAACTTAATCTTATCATAAATAGCACATTATTTTTTATTTGTTTGGGATTGAGTACGGGAGTTACAATTGAACTGAAACCAAAACCACCTATAACTTCAGAAGGACCGCTGTTCTGTACGTAGTTTATCTTGGATTTTCTTTCAGAACTGTACCATAAAATATAATGTGTTTACTATGTGTGTGTGTACATTAGTTTGTAATTTACTTGCTAGATTGAAGTTATGAGGATAGATAGATATATACAATTCTTTCCCACCCCACGCTCTAATTGAGCTAGGACACAAGTGTCATATTGTGTTCATTAAAATACATTTTTATAGAGTTGGAAACAAGTTTCAGCAATGGAATTTTTCAGATTACATTTAGGTGGGTGAAAACACCTGACAGTATGCCAAGAAGCTTGGGAGGAAGGTATGAAATATAAAATTGTTATAGATATCTTCTTCCCCACGTAACTGAATGGAAAGGGTGGAAGTTAAATGCTGCCATGTAGCCAGTTCAGAACACGTGTGTATTGGTAAGACTTTAGTTTAGGGATCTGATATAAGTGATTATAAACAATCTATAAACATGTTATTATTGATGCTATTAATAATTCTAGCATATGATTAGAACTAATAAGAGTATTAGTATACACGTTAGTCATTGTTTTTTATGATACTTCCTGTAATCGCTTGTAAGGGATATAGTCTGTCTGTCTTTTCAGGTCTGTTTGTCTTTCTATGCCTGTGTGTCTGTCTCACCAATTGTATGGGGTTTCTATGTTTTTGCAATACAGATATTATGCACTTTATGTTTATGACGACTTAGAATGGCTCCCTAAACTAAAGTGTTACCGGTAGATTTCCTGTTGAAGCTCTAACAGAATGAGGTTTAAAAGCTGTGTGTCAACCCACTTTTGACATTTCTTCCAGGCAATGATGAATTTTCAGAAAATCCTTTTTTTTTTTAATTTCGTTAAGGTCAAAAGACTTGACTGAGCATTAGCTAACTAAGCTGATATTTTATTCAGTATGCAAAATCTAAACCTGGCCTGCCTTGAATTCCCAGCAGGAACTGTAAAAGGTACTTTGACCTATAAAAAAACAAAACTCCATAGCTCTTCCTCTGCTGCATTACACAATTGAGGCACATTCGGGATAATTATTCTGCAGTGGGCTCAGATTCAGGATTCCAGAAGGATTCAGGTCTAGGATTAAAGCTCATAAAATTTAATTTCAGGTGTTTAATAAGCGTAAATCCACAGATGTTTTTGATTTATAGGTAGCAGGATGCGGCATGCCTGTATTAGTCGCTGTATTACTTTTTTAAAAAAAATAAAACAAGGTTAGATTTGTGGATTTGTGCCTAAAAGAGCAGATAGTACACATCTGTTTAATTTGGTATACCGTCTGCCAGCCTCTGCAAAGTCTCTTGCAGCAAGCAATTGCATCTCACCAAGTCATTAAAGTATGTTTCGAAACATTTAAAAGATGGCAAAATCAAACTGAAACTAAGTGGCTCTGTCATATGTGGAGATGTTAAATAACAGTGATCTTAAATCTTAAATTTCAATAACAATGTCATTTGCAATTAACACGGAATTCTTTCTGAATCATTTAACTGATGTGAAGTTCAACTAGCCTGTGCCAGTTCATGATAAAGCTGTCCCTGTCCATGATAAATAAATGTTTGGGTTTTAATATGAGTAAGTGTCATCAACATAATTTTCACCATCATAAACTATTGCGATTTCCAGACTCTATTCATGGTTCGTAAACATGCAACAGCCACTGACACTAGCTTTATCATTGGGTAATGAATTGATAGGCTCATTAAACGCCCTCTGCTTTACTACAGGATACATAACTACCCCTCTGGGGTAATTACCTAATGATAATGTCCATCTTATAAGAAACTATTGCACTGACTGAAATGCCCATCTCGTTCCTATGAGGGATCATTTAAAGCACCCCCTGTAGGAGAATATGAAATATCTGTATATCTATGAATGTAGTATGTGTACTGATTCTGGGTTTGTTTATATTTCAGGTTACTCAACTGACAGTCAAGAGCAGCTCTCTACAGAACATCCTTAAAGATGAACGTAGCATCTCACTAGCTGTCAACATTATTATTATACACTTACTAGAGTGTTGATGCCCATCAGATCAGGCATAAGTACATTGTAAAAGTTGACAGAGAGGATACACAAAGCTTCTAAGTGTGTAACAGAAAAATCAATCCGAGTGAGGGAAGACAAACACAGAGATACAAAGTGATTATTTTTAAGTTACCTGCGGGAAAAAAAAGCATTGTGTTTCTGTTTATCCCACACGTAGATTAATTATAATGATAATAAATTATACCATCCCTATGGAGATCGCAGAAGTAAAAACTAAAAACTTGTTGAAGCTGTTATTGTGACATCACTGCTATAAGCTGGGCACCCATATGAGCAGTATAAATAAGCATATTCAGGACACAGCCAATTGACTTTCATATATAAACTGGCAATGGTAATACAGAATTTGAGGTAACTTGTATCCAATCACAAATCCTATTTCCATCTCAGGCTATTAAAATGGCTGATTTAATGATGTCTTCTTGTGCACATAAAACTATGAACTGACAAAAGTTTTCCAAATTAAGAGAGAAAGTAAAATAAAAGCAGAGAAAATTCAAAGTAAGAACTGTTAACAAATATTTATATTCTGCTTCTCTGGCGATGTGTAATGAGTTAATAGCTGATAGAGGGTTTGTTTATGACTTTTCGCCAGCCTTAGCACATAATTTGCATTTATTCCAACTAGCCAGAGGCTAAATAGAGCAAAAGAGTTTGTTCCATCTGAATAAAAGTATATATACAAATTGATGTAAATGTATATTATATTATTGTGGAACTAGAAGACAAAAGATTTACATACTGTAAACAAAGTTTCTCCATTCTTTTTCCTTCTAAAACATGTACTGTAAGCCCTCTGGTCATAATGTTAATGTTTCAAGTTTGTTTTATGCCTTTAAATCTCTCAAACTAATGATTATAATGCATGATTGAGAATAATGGCCTCAGTTAAATAAAAAAGGTGCAAAATTATAATGTTAGCTTTTGTGGTCTATTAAAAATGTATAAACATTGATGAAGGTTCACAGATACCTAGGCATTTTACATACTTATCAATAATACATCAAAGCATTTAACTGCTAAAATGCTTGACTGCTTTAAAGAATAACCTAAGATAAATGAGAAGATCCATATTTTATAACACAAAATGAAAACTAAAAGTCAGAATGCTTGAAAATGCATATTGATTTATGTGTATGCTTTTTATTTGAATGATATTGCTACACTAGTTGCCTGTTCCCCCCGTGATCCACTTAAAATATGGTCCATTACAGTAATACAATAATGTTGTATAATTTTTCTAAAAAACAATATTTTTTACTTTCATGTCATAACTTCAATGTGTTGGGAGTTAGAAGAACATTGCTTTTTATTTGATGCCTCATAACTGAGTTTACAACTATTCAAAAGTATCACATGTGAACCATGAAGTTAGTCATGTAATTATATTGCTCTTAATGTTGTTTTTTTCAGGAAAACAGGTAATAAAGTGGATTTATTTATTTATTTTTAAAGAGTGGCGTTTTGAAGTCACATGGTTATTTCACACTGCTATTGGAATGAAATCCATTAACGCTGAACAATTAAACTTGGCAGAAGAACAAGATTCTAAGACTATAGTTTATTACAGGTAATTCTTATAGGTTACGTATATGAGGTATCTAAATCATTGTGATGTTTTTGACATTGAAAAAAAGTACAAACCCCAACATTATGCTAATACTTTGTGGTGGTAGCCTATTTTATCTTCTTCCTGCTGTGTTTCTGAATAGCAACTTTAACATTTAGTAAAGGTCGTTCTTAAGCTTATCCCAAGGGCTACAGCCCCATCCCTTACAAACTCTCTCCTCCCATTTCTTACAGAAATTTGAGTTTCAAATGTAATGAATAGAGGGCAAACTCTTCTAGATGCATTTGTTTTTGTATTGCCTTGGACAGCAAAATGCAGATCACAATAATTAGGTTATACAATTCCTTGGTTTCAAGCCTATAGTCTCACGTGAACAGAAAAAAGGCCAACAGCACACGTTGGTCCTGAAGTCACCAATTTTTTTTTTGAAGTACGTAATTTGAGTAATATGAAACAAGGTACCCCAAGGTCATGGCATATTTGCTTCTGTCACCCATGTTGACTTTGCTTCTTCAAAAAGCAGTGTGAAATTGCATATGACCCACATGAAAGGGTTAAGGTAATACCTTGTGGTGTGCTGTATTACATTGCTTGTCTAATATGAAACTGCTCAGTGGGGACAGTTTCCTAAGCTGTAGGCAAGGTGGGGTACATTCAAAAATAAGCACTGCTTTGATTACAAGCATAGATATTGCAATTATTGCACATGTTAGGGCAACTGTTGCAGAACTAATGCATTTTGTAAAAAGCTTTCAGCTGTTCATTTATTATGACTCCTGGGTAGAAGTCAAACTTTAAAATATGCATGATAAACCATCAGTGAGGCCATACATTTCAAAACTGCAAAAGCTTAAAAGAAACCTGAAATTGACACAAGGTAATATTTCAAGTAGATATGGACCATGCCTGCAGAAAAACATTTCTAAAAATAGAGATTTCTAGTTCTTGAGAGCCTACTGACATTCATTATCATACCTGTAATCTGATCTGATCCAACATAATTAATCTTGTGTCCATCTTGAATGGTGCATACTTCATTGAACCAAATTTTCAATACACATTTAGTGACTTCTTGTTTTCATTCTGAGAGAAGACAAAGAAGAAAACTCTCTCATTGTATATGACTGACATTCAAGTTGAACTTTACCGTGAGCCAACTGGAACAATTACTGTATTACTAAGGTTCCTCACAACCACAAAATTAAAAGCAGCATACCTTTTTTTTTTTGTTTTCGTATAGATAACAAAATGGCATTGATATGTTAAAACATTACTGTAACTATCAGCAAGGATGCACAAACAATTTGCAGTGCATTTTGTTTGTAGTTTTTTTTTTTAAATCTTTGCTTGATGAAACCCTTAATTAATGCCCATGTGGAAAAACACTAGATGCTTATTAGCTACCCTTAATTGCCAAGTGACTTAATGTTCAGTTACCTGTAAAAAAAAAAAAAAAAAGCCCTATAATCAACCCTTTAACTGCTACTAAATATAACCACTGAGGCATCCAAAGTGTAGCGTACAAGCAATTAAAATGATGCATTTAAAGTTAAAGAAAGCTAATTATAAAACTTAATGATCACTCTTTCAAAATGTGTGCTTGATACAGAAAGCCAGGGGTGGCCACAATTTGCCTTTCCACTCTCAGACCTTGTTCCAACATATTTAATTGAACCGACTGAACCTTCCTCCAGACCCTGAAGTAGTTAATTATCTCATTTTACCTGTTAAACCTGAGTGGAATGGCTAACCCGGTCCATGATTGGACACCCTCACCCTGTCAATATCTATCAGATTATTCTGTGCTTTATTTTTTTTTTTTCTGGTTGATGTGATTCATCAGCTTTTTTTTTTTTTTTTTTTAAATCTCTTAAATTTATAGCTTACATTATAAAGAGCGGCTGCAGTAAAAATCTGTAAATCAAAAAAAAAGACAAAGACCCAGATTGAGTATATTGAATATGTTCAATTAAAATATATAATTATATTGAAAATATAGAATGAACATTACAAAAATGATACCATTTAATAAAACTATTGACACCTCATGAATTACAACAGTTATAAATATGATAAATATGTGTTTTGCTTTCTTTGATAGAAGTTAGCATGGTCAAACATTTCTTTCAAAAAGATTGTTGTTCAACATACTTAAGTTATTTTTAAAACCATGACCCTAAGCTATGAGAATATGAGCTGCAGAATAGATAGCTTTTGAACACAATTGTGGTCATATTGTGGTCATTACAATGAATCTATGAGGAAATATTGTATTTTAACTTAAAAGGTTATGTCAAGATGTAAAAGATGAACAGCACATGACTGTACACTCAAAACCAGCAGGCAAAAATATTTTGTTCTCTAAATGTTTCACTCAGGAATTTACACAAAAATAAAAAAATAAAATACTAAAAAAAAATAAAAAGTTTAAATAATCCAAGACAAAACAGCATAAGGTTACAATTACGGTGCTGTTATATTTGATGTAATTTTACATGTTCTGCAAACATTTATGTTTCACCTTTAACTTTTCAACTTTATGATTGAGTGTTTGGTTAGTAGCTTAGAAACGGAATTAATAAATACACATATGAAAATGGTCTAACACACTGGTTAGAGGAAGGAGCAAACACAGTGGTCCTAACAGTTAACCTTAATGACACTTCAATAGAAATTTATTTTAGTATTGATCGATTTGTTTTACTATGCTAATTGTTTTGCCTTCTATTTGCTCTGTGTTTTAAGGTCAGATCAATGGAAAGTATCCTTATGGCCCTTGGTTGGAATAGTTGGAATTAAATATTTCAAGAATAAAAAAACTAAACAAGTGACATCTTTTAAGTCATCTTTTTTGCAGCTTATGCCACAAGGCCCTGTTTGTATGTGCATGTGGCAAAGTGGTGAGTATGTGCAGGTGAGTGCAGTACAGAGCAGATTAATCACACAGACAATGATTCACATGTGCAAGGGTGTTTATTAATAATTATAATGTCCAGAGCCTTAGGGCAAAACCTGTAAATAATAAGAATAATGGAAGTGGTACTGCGGCGTGTATCACTTCTGTTTTGTAAATCCCACAGGTTTGACCCGCAACCAAATATCCAGTCTTTTCTCACAAAACACAGACACAGTTCCTACCGTGCGTGAATTAAGTGCTTGTGGTGCAAAGACAGTTCCATAGTGATAAGCGAGTGTTGGTGTCCAAGTTAATGCTGGCCTGCAGCTGCTAGTACTCCTGAAACAAACAATACACATAAACAATGTTAAAAGACAGACTCCTTCTAGGTTGTTGCTAACCATATACAAAGGAACAGATCACTTACACTACGTCCCCTATTTATACCCTCGCCCATGACCCCTAGGTTAACGAGAGCATCCGCTTCTCCAATCCTCAGATGCCATGCCGTCTCCCGTCTGAGTCATTGAGCTTGGGTGCCATAGCTCAGCCCCCTTCCTAAATGACCGACTTCCACCTACCCTAAGGAATCAATTGTCATGCCATTTCATTAAGGGTACTCTATTTCTTTTTGCTAGTATCCTCACAGGTTGGGAGGAAGATCTAAAACCAAGAATCATTCAATCTCTGTGTAACAAAGTGCCCGCCCCTGTGTATTATCTGTTATGTGTTGCGTGTGGTGTGTTTAAATGTTGGTGTATAGACATTGGTACACGGGATATAAACGGGTCTGTGTAACACGAGTGTTTAAAATGTATATTTGTATTTAGGCACGAGGATTGCACAGCACTTCACGTGCAAGTAAAATGTAATAATATGTGAGCACGGGGAATTGCACTTTATTAATTCACGTGCTGGGATTCAAGTGAATAATTAATTGGTAATTGAATCCCAGCACAATAGTATATATAGATGCACGTTGGCACATACTGGGGTTGGGTGTTCGGTGAGCGGAGAACGGGATTGGAGACGGAGAAAATAAGCAGTAGCAGTAGCAGTAATAATAATAGGGGAAAGTATCCGCTCACCGTGTTTGTCAGTGTCTGTCCGTGCACCGTTTTGTTAAGTTTAGTCTGTTTTTGTTTGTCTATTTATTTTGGCTACCAGTGCCGTGTCCTGTTTTCTTTGTTTGTTTGTTCAACCCTTTTATTTTGCAATAAACCGGCGCAAGCAAGCGCCATCATCATTTCATTTCATTCATCTGTCCTGTGTTTTGTGTATTTCATTACCTTTCCTGGTTCTGACGCCGCCCACTTCGGCCGTCTCTGTGACACGTGGTGTCCTGCGTGGGATAACAGCGCCTCCAAGCGTCAGACCAGGAGAGGTTTTTTTGTGTGGGAGAAAAAAAAAAAAAAAGGGGGCGTCTTTGGATTACAAAAAAAAAAAGAAAGAAATGGGGAGAAGCAGGAGAGAGGATAAAGAGGTGAGGGACAGGGAGGAGGAGTGCCGCCTAAGGGCCAGACATCCCCGGCGATGTAACCAGTCCTTGCCGGGGTGCCTCCTCTGCAACCAGGACCATCTCTTTGCCAATTGTCCCTTCCGCTGCCCCTACCAGGAGGGAGAGGAGGAACTGCCGCAGGAGAGGAAGGTGAGGAGGTGGCAGAGAAGGGGAAAGGGGAAGAGGAAGGCAGAGGTCCCACCGCTGTCTCCACAGCCGCACCAGTCTCCTGCAAGGGAGGGAGAGCCGCACCAGTCCCCTGTATCAAGGGGAGACTACACACCGCTCCCACCTCCACCACCAGGAGACTACACGCCGCTCCTACCTCCATGGGCAGGAGCAGAGCAGCAGGAGCTGCCTCTGCCTCCGCCACCTCCACCGGCAGGGGCAGAGCAGCAGGAGCTGCCTCTGCCTCCGCCACCTCCACCGGCAGGCGCAGAGCAGCAGGAGCTGCCTCTGCCTCCGCCACCTCCACCGGCAGGGGGAGAGCAGCAGGAGCTGCCTCTGCCTCCGCCACCTCCACCGGCAGGAGCAGAGCAGCAGGAGCTGCCTCTGCCTCCGCCACCTCCACCGGCAGGGGGAGAGCAGCAGGAGCTGCCTCTGCCTCCGCCACCTCCACCGGCAGGGGGAGAGCAGCAGGAGCTGCCTCTGCCTCCGCCACCTCCACCGGCAGGGGGAGAGCAGCAGGAGCTGCCTCTGCCTCCGCCACCTCCACCGGCAGGGGGAGAGCAGCAGGAGCTGCCTCTGCCCCCGCCACCTCCACCGGCAGGGGGAGAGCAGCAGGAGCTGCCTCTGCCTCCGCCACCTCCACCGGCAGGGGGAGAGCAGCAGGAGCTGCCTCTGCCTCCTCCACCTCCACCGGCAGGGGGAGAGCAGCAGGAGCTGCCTCTGCCTCCTTCACCTCAGGAGCAGAGCAGCAGGAGCTGCCTCTGCCTCCGCCACCTCCACCGGCAGGAGCAGAGCAGCAGGAGCTGCCTCTGCCTCCGCCACCTCCACCGGCAGGCGCAGAGCAGCAGGAGCTGCCTCTGCCTCCGCCACCTCCACCGGCAGGCGCAGAGCAGCAGGAGCTGCCTCTGCCTCCGCCACCTCCACCGGCAGGCGCAGAGCAGCAGGAGCTGCCTCTGCCTCTGTCCACCAGCAGAGGGTGAATGCCTGCTGGTATCACTTCCCCCACCAGCAGAGGGTGAATGCCTGCTGGTATCACTTCCCCCACCAGCAGAGGGTGAATGCCTGCTGGGTCCCTTCCCACCAGCAGAGGGTGAATGCCTGCTGGTATCACTTCCCCCACCAGCAGAGGGTGAATGCCTGCTGGTATCACTTCCCCCACCAGCAGAGGGTGAATGCCTGCTGGTATCACTTCCCCCACCATCACGAGGAGAGGAGCTGGAGCTTCCTCTGCCTCCACCTCCATCAGGGGGAGAGGAGCAGGAGCTGCCTCTCCCTGCACCACAAGGGCCAGGACTAGATGCTGGCGGTCCTCAGCAGCCCTTGCATAGGCTGCTGAGGGAAGCACGGGGAAGAACCTCCCGGCTGCAGTGGCCGAAAAGAGGGCCAACACCCGCACCCCAGCTTGTCCTGACTGCCAGCCTCGCTTCGCCCAAGGATGCCAGCCTCGCTTCGCCCAAGGATGCCAGCCTCGCTTCGCCCAAGGATGCCAGCCTCGCTTCGCCCAAGGATGCCAGCCTCGCTTCGCCCAAGGATGCCAGCCTCGCTTCGCCCAAGGATGCCAGCCTCGCTTCGCCCAAGGATGCCAGCCTCGCTTCGCCCAAGGATGCCAGCCTCGCTTCGCCCAAGGATGCCAGCCTCGCTTCGCCCAAGGATGCCTCTGCATCGCCTGGGGTTGCCCGCCGCTCTGCATCGCCTGGGGTTGCCCGCCGCTCTGCATCGCCTGGGGTTGCCCGCCGCTCTGCATCGCCTGGGGTTGCCCGCCGCTCTGCATCGCCTGGGGTTGCCCGCCGCTCTGCATCGCCTGGGGTTGCCCGCCGCTCTGCATCGCCTGGGGTTGCCCGCCGCTCCGCATCACAGCCGGAAGTACTGTGGCCGGAACCCCACGAAGGGGAGCTGCCGGCCACGAAGAAGGGGGAGGAGGTCTGGAGACCGCCAACCCCAGCAGCAGTTTCGCTGCCGGAGAAGGGGGAGGAGGTCTGGAGACCGCCAACCCCAGCAGCAGTTTCGCTGCCGGAGAAGGGGGAGGAGGTCTGGAGACCGCCAACCCCAGCAGCAGTTTCGCTGCCGGAGGAGGGGGAGGAGGTCTGGAGACCGCCAACCCCAGCAGCAGTTTCGCTGCCGGAGGAGGGGGAGGAGGTCTGGAGACCGCCAACCCCAGCAGCAGTTTCGCTGCCGGAGAAGGGGGAGGAGGTCTGGAGACCGCCAACCCCAGCAGCAGTTTCTCCGCCGGAGATCGTGGGGGAGGTCCGGAGACCTGCTCCCTCTGCAGTTTCTTCCCTGCAGGAAGAACGGTGGTTGAAGCCCCACCAAGGGGAGCTGCCGGCGCCGAAGGAGGGGGAAGGTCAGGAGACCACACCCCAAGCAGCCTTTCCGCTGCTAGGACTACCCTGGCAGGAGAATGCTACCCTGCTGACAGCATTACGACCTGTGGGCCCCTGGAAGCCTCTGGTCCTGGCCAAGGACTTTGGGCGGGACTTTTGGGCTTTTAAGGGGGGAGGTGGCCATTGAGGCCATGTGTGCTTTGCACAGGAGGGGGTATATGTAACAAAGTGCCCGCCCCTGTGTATATTATCTGTTATGTGTTGCGTGTGGTGTGTTAAATGTTGGTGTATAGTCATTGGTACACGGGATATAAACGGGTCTGTGTAACACGAGTGTTTAAAATGTATATTTGTATTTAGGCACGAGGATTGCACAGCACTTCACGTGCAAGTAAAATGTAGTAATATGTGAGCACGGGGAATTGCACTTTATTAATTCACGTGCTGGGATTCAAGTGAATAATTAATTGGTAATTGAATCCCAGCACAATAGTATATATAGATGCACGTTGTCACATACTGGGGTTGGGTGTTCGGTGAGCGGAGAACGGGATTGGAGACGGAGAAAATAAGCAGTAGCAGTAGCAGTAATAATAATAGGGGAAAGTATCCGCTCACCGTGTTTGTCAGTGTCTGTCCGTGCACCGTTTTGTTAAGTTTAGTCTGTTTTTGTTTGTCTATTTATTTTGGCTACCAGTGCCGTGTCCTGTTTCTGTTTGTTTGTTTAAACCTTTTATTTTTGCAATAAACCGGCGCAAGCAAGCGCCATCATCATTTCATTTCATCCGTCCTGTGGTTTGTGTATTGCCTTACCTTTCCTGGTTCTGACGCCGCCCACTTCGGCCGTCTCTGTGACACTCTGTCACAGTGCAACAGCAAAGGCAATACAGGTTGCAACTGTTTGATTACATTTTTCTATCTTTTTTTTTATATTTTTAAAATGATAGTATTTCTCTTAGCTGAAATCCCCTTGTGTAAACTTAAGGTATTACGACAGAGGACTGCAATGCCATTAATGGTTTGCTAATGTTTTACAAGTTAATCTTAGCATCAAAGAAAAATTCAGTGTTCAGCTATAAATATCAATACCGCAGAAAGGTTTAACTATTAATCTCATGAATTGTATAAGCAACCATCTTTGTGCATAAAAATGTTTTAAGAACAGATTTTACAAATGTAAATCTATCAAAAATGTTAAAGTTCTCAGTAAGTGCCAGTGATAAGTGACATATGGTTAAAAATTTATGAGAACTGTATATATAAGCCATTGAACTTCATTTGCCCTGTATCTCCTTTAAAACCTAGCTTCTTTTTTTAAAAAGTGTCATATAATCTTAAAGAAACATTTCCCCATGGCTTCTGTGATAGGTTTACCAATGTGTGCCATGATACACTACAACAACCCAGGAGGAACCATTCATTCAGATGCCAAATAATCCTTTTATAGTTTTGTTCCAGTGTGGTTCTCCGCTAGACCAGACAATTGTTGGCCCATTTATGTTGTTTGGGACCTATTAGGACACACTCATTAATTTTACTAATCACTCAAGCAGCACACAAACAGGTTGCATTAGAAAAAATGTGTGATGAATGCTATGATTAAGTTGTCTTCTCTATACATTCCAATTCAAATGTCTGGTTCAAGAGTGATTTAGTTTTATGTGTTTAAGGCTATCAAGTTAGAAATTGAGTGGGTTGGTTCTAAACAAATTCCTTAATCATCCTTAAAGGCTGACTGGGTCTACTGTCTTATTAAACCTTATCTGGGATATAATTTAGTTGTATGTTAAGACACCAAATCCGTCCATGCTAAAAATATCATGGGACTAATTTTCCAGGGAGAGCCACAGATAGGCAACAATTTTATCAAATTGAGGGAATATTTACCCCATCTATCTTTGATCAGTTGCCAGGAAATGCCCTGGCATCTCTGGCTGTCTCTATTAATCTGAGCTGCTCAGCAGATGGGCCTCTCTCGTGTCGTGACAAAGGTGTATTGATATTTTGAAGTAAGCTCTTTATTCACAGGTAGATCACAAGTTCATGACATCGCTTTATTTTCAGGTACCACTCTGTAGTTAATGTTTCAGTTTAAAGGTGTAAGTGGGATAATTAGCTCGTCGAGCTTATGTGGGATTCCAGCTATCATTATGTTAGCAGTCTTTATCTTCCAAGCTGATGGATTGTGGCTCTCATTAAGATCATTTGATATAATTACAGAAAGTGCACTCCGCACTCATTATTCACATTTCTACTCACTGACACTGACCTTGGAAAACTTTGAAAAACAATACCCTTAAACCTCAAGCTATGGCTTATAAAGCCATATATGAAGAAATGCATGAGAGCTATGATAAGCCATAATTTGAGGTTGATCCAGATAAAGAACAATGTAAAGAACCGTTTCAATACAGGGAAGGGCAAAGATCAGATAGCATAATAACTTTTTTACTTTCCAAAATAACATTCATTCAACAGAACTCAGGAGTGCTTTATATTCTAGATAACATATAGCTAGTGAAATGATTTAATAGCATGTGCATTAGATTTATTTTTCTTTGGTCGGTTTGTACTCTATGTCACAACTGTCAGGCCTTGCAATTGTAATGAGTAAAAATGAACAGAACTTGTTTGCATTGCGTCTTGCTTATATTAGCCCAGAGAATCTATCTGGCAGCGCTGACACGTATCTCTGCAATTCAAAGCAAAAGTGTTTTTTAATAAAGTCTCCAGTAAGTTTCAACAATTTCATAAATGATGAGCTTTTCATATCTGTTAAAACTACACAGATTAATATTTTATGCTTCTTCGCAAACATGTATAAAATATATCCTAAAAATGTGTCTAAAGTCCAAGCTCCTAGTCTATCTTGAATTATGTATCAGGTACTGTTGTCAGTAGTGAATACATTGCTTATCAGTAGTCATGAACATTTAATTCGGAAAGCAAGTACTTACAAACACGTTTTGTGTTTTATTGTTAATACCAGAGGCTGAATTGGTTTCTTTATTAATGCTTTATCTAATCACAGATGAGAATGTGTTGGCCATAACTGCTATTCAAATATGTCAACTCTACGAATGTAATGCTATCAATGCTTGTAGTGTAACGTGGTGGTTAGAGCTGAGGACTGGCTCTTCAGTTTTTTAATTGAGATAGCTCCTTTTTCACTATGCCTCTTTTTCCACATTTATTTTTTGAAGAGTTTATTTAAGGTAAATTTGACAGTTTTCACTTGCGTGCTAAGTAAACCTCAGTAATGCTATTATTTTATGAAAATGTGTCATTTGTCACTTTCTTTATTGTGAAGAAATATTATAACAGCAAAAGAACATTCAAGGAGGAAGTAAAATGTCTAAGAGATACAAATGGCAAAATCATAGATGAAGAGACAAAAATAGCAGTAAAAGTTTTTACAAAGGAGGACACGGACAACATGCCCCACATGTCGACCTGTTCCTATCCAGTTTTATAACTTTAGCATAACAGAGGCAGACGTGTTAAAGGAACTAGGAGCTCTTAAAATAAAAACATCCCTTGGGCCGGATGACATCCTCCCAACAGTACTCAAAGAAATGAAAGAAGTTATTTACAAACCGCTAACCAAGATCACTCCACTGTCTCTTGAGACAGGGGTTGTACCGACAGACTGGAGAATTGCAAACATAATACTGAGCCACAAAAAGGGAGACAAAACCGAACCAGGTAACTACAGACCAATAAGCCTGACTTTTGTTATATGTAAACTTATGTAAACCATAATAAGATCCAAAATGGAAAATTACCTATATGGTAACAGTATCCTGGGAGACAGTCGACATGGTTTTAGAAAAGGGAGATTATGTCTAACTAGCCCGCTTGATTTTTTTGAGGAAAAAGCTTTTGACAAAGTCCTGCATTAAAGATTACGTCTCAAAATGAACGTAGTAGGGATTCAAGGAAATGCATGTGCATGGATTAGGGAGTAGTTAACATGTAGAAAACAGAGATTATAGTTTCAAGGCAGAACTAAAACACCGAACAAGCAGTAAGTACTGATTAGAGGAGAAACCTCCAATTGGAGCGAGGTAACCAGTGGAATACCACACGAATCAAAATTATTGTCCTATGCTGTTCCTGATTAATGACTTCAAAATGATCTCGACAGCATTCAGAACTGGGCAGACACATGGCAAACGACATTTAATATAAAAAAGTGTAAGGTGCTACACGAAGGCAATAACAATTTCACTATAAATACCATATGGGAGATACTGAAATTGAAAAAGGAATCTATGAAAATTATCTAATAGTTTATGTTGACTCAGAAATGTCTTCATCTAGACAATGTGGGCAAGCTATAAAAAAGGCTAACAAAATGCTTGGATATATACTGAAAAGTGTTGAATTTAAATCAAGGGAAGTAATGCTAAAATCTTTTCAATGCATTAGTAAGACCTCTAGAATATTGTGTTCAGTTCTGGTCACCTCGATACAAAAAGGATATTGCTGCTCTAGAAAGAGTGCAAATAAGAGCAACCAGAATTATTCCTGGTTTAAAAGGTATATCATATGCAGACTAAAATAGTTGAATCTATTCAGTCTTGAGCAAAGAAGACTACGCGACGATCTGATTCAAGCATCCAAAATTCAAGGTATTGACAATGTCAGTCCAAGGGACTTTTTCGACTTGAAAAAATAAACAAGGACCAGGGGTCACAAATGGAGATTAGATAACGGGGCATTCAGAACAAAAAATAGGAGGCACTTTTTTACACAGAGAATTGTGAGGGTCTGGAACCAAGTCCTCGATAATGTTATTGAAGCTGACACCCTGGGATCCTTCAAGAAGCTGCTTGATGAGATTCTGGGATCAGTAAGCTACTAACAACCAAACAAAAAGTTTGTAAACTTTCTTATGTTCTTATGTTCTTTCAATGGCAAAGATAAAAAAAAAAAGAAAAAAGTGATGTCTACTTTTGTACTGTTTCTGCCTGAAATACACACAAGAAAAAGTGTACAGTTTTGACATCCTCTGCTTTATAGTTAACTCTGTTGAGCAAAGTAAAGCCTTCACAACCTATTATTCTGGCATATTACAGTTATACATATCATTTTATGATATAATATGATTGCAAATTGCTTTCATTTTGCTACATTTAGCAGGGAATTGTGCAGCATGAGATTGGAACCGGAAAATGAAAGTAGTCTTTTGCATTTAACTTGAACACGTTAGCAATGTACTTTAGCTTAGGTATTGTATTAAGTTATATCAATTTATATGATTGATTAAACTATTAAGTTTGACCTGTTGTCAGAGCAATAATACAAATAAGAATAAATCTTGCAAAACACCATAGTTTTGTCTTCAGTTTATTATAGATGGACCTGGGAAGTTGAGAGGGCCTGCTGTATGTTTTTTAAATACAGATTGGTTTTATTTTAGAAATAAATGAAAAACTTTAAAAGAGCACCTGTCTATATTCTCTTTATTTTTCGTATGATAAACTTTCTATTTTTAGGAAAAGTTTGCAATACGGCTCTGAGGCCATCAAATTAGCACTCTGAAGCCACTAAAAAAAATAGTTTGAGAATCACTGACCTAAAGAACCATGATTATACAAAACAACAAACAGCGGGAGAAAATAAGAAAAACAAAAAACTATTAAACTCGAATGCTTGCTGGGCAGTAATTTTCTGAAAACAAAGACGGTGCAAGCAAGTGTCAAAATTTATAGTTTTAATAAAATTAAAATTCAAAGCATGCTGTTTTAATAGCATTACAGTGAGATCTGTATAATCATTTGTTTGCAAGATGTCATTTGAAAATATATTTGCTATGCATTTTTATTATTAAATGGCGACATTGTTCATTGTAAGTGATTATTTCTGAGATGTACTAGCTGATTGGTGCAAGTGTAGTATTGCAATGTTCTGTTAGATTTTCATGACCATTTAAACTTTGTCTCACTTCTCTGACAAATCCTTGGGCTTTGTCAAGAACTTCATGGATTCCCAGGTAGTGTCACTCTCAATTCACTGCTTGTCCGAAACATAGAGAGGGGTTATGATGCAAAAAAATCCAATAGCTCTCATTCTGCCACTTCTCATATTTTCAAGCCTGTGATCTGTGGAGAGCAGCGCACTGGGAGCAGAGTGCTGGAAAACATGGTTGCCGGGAGACAAGCAAATCTCCTAACTCTCCTCATAGCCTCAAAAACCCCACATGTTCAAGGTTTCAATTATAGACTCTGAAAAAAAAGGAAAACATTAAAATAACGGCGGACCTGGTTTTCAACAAAGGCGGACAAGTTAGTCGTTTTATTGTATGCCTTATGTAGTTGTGCAGAAAATTAAGATGTGACAGAAATAAAATGCAGTAACACATTATACCTTTTATGTCCTTTACAAATACATTCCAGACCTACACATCAAGCTTTTAAGATGTTTACCAACCTCTTATGAAGGATGCAGTTATAATGTGATTGGGGAGTTCAATGCAGCCATGAGTGTAAGAAGAAGGGGTAAAAACAAACTCAACTTGTATGTCTATACTAAATGTTCACTGTTTATATACAGTATAGGGGCCCGTAGTTTTTTTGGTTCTGTTAGCGATGTTTTCTGTATTGGACAAGAGTAATTCTATTGACCTAAATTGATTAATAAAGCCAAACACGAGTCTTGAGTGTTCTTTTAATTTGCAAGAATCTCATCTAAAGCATACAGATACTAACACTTAGCAACCAGTTCATCATCTAATACCCAAAGCGTATTCTGAGGACATTTATTACAACTGTCAAAACAGAGCAGAAAAAAGATTAGAAGAGCACAAATGAAGTAATTAATTATATCTACAGTGGAAAAGGAAATGAAAAGAGCTATTTGTTCTAGTATTCTAATTGTTATTTTAAATCTGATAGTGTGTTAAGGGACTGTACCTGATAGAACAATTGGAATAAATACAGAGTATCCCTTTTAAGTGTGTTTGTGCATCTTTGTCTGGAAAGGTAACTGTTTGGGCCCTGCATTAAAGACATGGTGCAGCTGCAGCTACCTGGTGCAATGTGCAATGACAAATACAGGAGTGCACTAATCTCTCACAACTAATCATTTTGGCTTAGCAGCGCACTGTTTAACCTCACATGCACAATAATAAAATGAGTCATCCCTGTTCATAACAAGATTGCTGGAGTATAAGACATGCATGCTTCCAAACACCTCTGGGTGAGCCAAGCTCAGCAATGTGTGTGTGTGTGTGTGTGTGTGTGTGTGTGTGTGTGTGTGTGTGTGCATTTATTTATTTAGTTTATTTTAAAGAGGTTTAAAGTTTACAATGGGGACTTCATACAGTTGTCCTAGACCCTGTCCAATTTCCAGATCTCAATCCCAATTAGTTTGTGTGGGATAAACATAGTTTGTGTAGCACTACAATGCAAACAACCAAACATTTTAATTAATTGATTAATTGATTGATTGATTCATTCACTAGATTTACTTTCTTGATATGGCTCACAAAGCTTTTTTTTTTTTTACCTGTGTGCCCTCCATATTACCCCAAAGTAATTTGCAGGATTTAATAGGACAAGGCTCATGTCATCTATCTTCTACATTAGCTAAGTAAATCACTCTGGAATTATTCCACTCAGTTTAGGAGCCAGCATTGTTCTATCTGTTTTTTTCTATTCTCTGAATAGAGGGGAGGGAAGGGGGGGCAGTTACATCAAGAGTCTGTACTGCTGCGTTTTGAAGATAAGACAATTCTGATTTTCATGACTAAAATACATTAGGTCCTTGCTTCCTCTGTTGCCATAGTTACTTTGATTAGAGTGTTAGAAGCCTTAGGATGGATTTTGGACAGCTTGTCATTAGAAAGTTACATAATCATTGCTATATGTTAATAAAGAGTTTTGAAGTGCAATATCACATTATTACTGGCTGATAGAAACCTAATTGGGAACATAATGAATCAGCTGTGCACCAGACAAGCCTAATTATGATCTCTTTTATGCAAGTATAATTGGGCCTTTAGTTCAGGGCCCTGAAAATTCAACCTAGATTTTACCCAAGATCTCCTCCAGTGCAGGGTGAGGGAGAGGGAGAAGGGAGGAGACGGAAGGAAATACATTACAGTGTTTATAGGTAATTGTGGAGATAAAGAAAATGTTAAGACTCAAACTAACAAAATACTGGTGTCTTTCTGGTATTAAATCTCAGCATATGACAGCAGTGTTGGCATATCCAAAATAGATTGACTGGCATATGAACATTGTTTTTTGTATGGTGTGATAATTGCCATAAACCAAACCAAAAGTGGTGGGAAGTTATCTGAGTGCTTCCATGTACATTCACAGACCAATATATTATTCAACATAACATCAACCCTTTACACCATTTAGTTTATGCCTATTTAAACCATCAGGGACCAACATTAATCATCTTAAAATAAAATTAATAAATGGAACATGGACTCTAGAGGGGTCAAACGCTCGCAGCAGGGATTATACTAGGGGTTTTAAACTACAGCTAAAGACTTCAACATCGAGCAAGGTCTGTGAAAGTTCAGATTGCTTGATGGCTGATTGATGTAAATAAGTGCTTAAGGCTGCCAGGGGAGACTTTCCTTTGAAACTGCATAACAATTGTTCAGTGACTCCCAGGATTCCTTTCAACCAGAAAACCAAAAGGATGAAAACAGGATAGAATATGAAGCGGTTGCAAAGGAAATAATCCTTCAAAATAATTCAAATGTACCTTTCCACTGAAGTGTGGTGCATTCTTAACCAGGACTGGGGGAGCACACACACATCGTTCAGAATGGGACCGCATTCAAGGTATGATTTTCTGAATCAGGGGTGGCCAACTCTGGACCTGGAGTGCCACAATGCTGCAAGAGTTCTAGGGATCTTTAAATCAGCAATGAAGACCTGATTCTTTTTTTTTTTTTTTTGTCCTGACCAATGAAGAAAATACTTCGATTAAGTCATTGAGAACTTGAGTGGAACAAAAACCAAAAGACCCTGCATCTCTCCAGGACCAGGGCTGACCACCCCTGCTCTAAATTAATGTATTTATATTTAAATTCTTGTTTTAAAGTCCCTTATTTGTATACTAGACTCATACTTAGTCCAACGAAAGAAGACTTGTACTCAGTCACGGCACATAGCAGACTCTTACAATTCAATGCGGACCCTGCTCATATGAAAACATAAGAAAGAGATTAATACAGGTATAGACAGTCACGCCGCAGTCTACTGTGGGTCTTAATTAATACCCACATTGTGATAGTTCTGCATTATTTTTGTCTGGTGCCTGGATTCCTCGCTTACTGCTATTTTCCTGTACTGTGGTGATCACACAGGCTGCTGGCCCTCTCTCCTCTAGCAGGGAAGCACTGTTTTGCTGGAACTATCATATTGATTTCATATATTCAGAGCCAATGCACCGGGGTTGGAGAGGTGACCCATGTGACAAGTCTTTTACTACATGATGGCTCTCACTCAGATGGCAGGCTGCTCCAGACCAGCAGTAAAGCGTGGTCAAGTCCATTGCAGTGGAGTACAGGGGAATGACTCGTAGTGGCTGCTTTCCATTCTTTTTTGCGTTAGCAGCTGGTAACCTCACCACCTGAAAAAAAAAAAAAGTGACCTAGCTATTACAAAATACAAAACAAATAAAAAATACAAATTTTCACATTTAAGTTGCGGGGACACATTTGAAAAGCAATGTTGTTTACGCAGAACTAAAAGCTGTAGCAATGGAATTAAAATACTTTGCAGTGGTTAGTACCCATAGAACAACTGTAATCTATTTTGCTTTATTGCATCACAGTCAAACTATATTGTTTGTAACAAAAAAAAAACAAAAAAAAACACTGTATCGAAAATGTAGTAACACTACCTATATACAGTACTGCAGTGTATTTTTGTAAAAGGTATGTGCCAAGCTTTGCACACACATGTCTAGTAAGCAGCTGGTTTGGAAATGGAGATGTTAGCAGTGTATGGAGGGAATACTTTGGGAAGCCAGATGTTCTGGTTACTCTCCAGCCTCGCAGTGGCAAATAAAGACAGTCTCTGAGCTGTGAGCACCAACTTTGCTTCCAATCTGCAGTGGCAGTTGTAGAGACATGAGTCATCTCAGCACATGTTTAATAAAGACTGCAAAGCACCTCTCTGACCTTGCATTGCTCCATACTGCCATTGACAGGGGACCACTGCCATGATCTCGTTTTGAAAGGCTGCTACTTTGACACATAACTGTTTATGCACTGTTAATGGGTGTCCAAAGGGTATCTATATATATATATATATATAATATATATATATTATATTATATATATATATATTATATATGATGATGATGATGATGATGATGATGATGATGATGATGATGATTATATATTATTATTATGATATCTTCGAGTTATTAATATTCAATTATCAATAATAATAATAATAGACACAGTAACTGTGAATAGAGACACTGAAGTTATATTTTAAACAATTATAGCTAAACTACCCCTCCTACACAAGTCAATACACTGAAAGAAAAGTGAATTCCTCCCTAACGGCTCATTTCTTTTTGGTGCACATCTATAACAATAACGACAAAATAAGAAGAAATTGCAAGCATGGGTTTCTTTTCATTTCTTTTTAATTGTGAAAATACATTCATGCAGTGAATTGAACCAATTATGGTTGTTTTCTTTAAATAAACAGGGATTGCAGTTACACACCGATAACATCTAATGTATCCTTCAGAGGCAGACACACTGGCAACATGAGCAGACTTAAAACTGTGTGATACTGAATCACTGCCTGGCTAGTTCTATAATGAAATATCCACAAAATAAAAAGAGGAGAGTTCAGAGAACACTTAACACAAAGCAATGACACAAAGCAATGTTTATTTTTCCAATATATTTATATATATTTTTCCACTTACAAAACAATTTTGGATATACTTAGTACCTCAGAATACCAACAATATTTCAACACTATCACTGTTGCAGTAATTTAATATTGTGCCACATGAACTGTATATTATTATTATTATTATTATTATTATTATTATTATTATTATTATTATTATTATTATTATTATTAAGACCTGTTCAAATCTAGGACTACATAAGTAAGTTAGTTTTAATTGTATGAATATAAACCTCAAATGAACAACAAAAAACTGCATAGGTATTATTTATTTTCAAACATTATGTGTGTGCTTCACAAGGAACACCTTGACGTACATTGAACCTAATCTGTGCTGGTTTCTAATGGAACAATTCCCCTTGCCCATCAGTCACTTTAAACAATGGCTGAGTTCCACTTGGCCAACGTACATCCCAACTCCTTAAGAATCAGTGCTTCCATCAACAGTAGGAGCAAATCGTTTTTCCAAGTCTTCCAATCATCCACAACATGTACAGAATTTATTAACCCTTTCTTACTTTCTCTGACTTACTGTGCATAGGATTTCAATGCTATTTATAAACACAACTGCATTGGTGCCTGGTCCTTACAATTGCATTTTTGTTGATTAGCTAACAAGTCATTGTGTTGTGAAAGGAACATAGCTTGATTTTACCAAAGCAGAATTACAGATATAGGTTGAAAGGAGAGGCCAAACTTCTTGAATGCATGGATGACTGTGTGTATTTGTATTTTTGATGCAAAGGTATTTGTCCACTTTTTTATTCTACACTGGTGGATAATAAAGTAGCATTAGCTAGATTTGTGTCTTACTTATTGCCATTGAAACAATCTGGAAAGAACCTGCAATAATAATTAAAAAAAAGATGTAGCATTTTGCTAATCAAATTAAAGAAAATTATGAAAGTCTGCCTACTTCCTTATCTGAAATTGTCTGTCACAGCACATGGATGGTACAGTATAGGTTAATCTTAAATGTGTTTCAGAGACTGCAAATACATCAGTAGTTTAAAATGTTTAACGGTAACACAAGTTATTAGAATCTAACACATTCTGTATTACAGTTGTGTGCCTTGTAACAAGCTTATAAATAACTTGGTGGCAGTTTCATTAGTGCTTGCCAGTTTAGCTTGGAAGTGAAAGCTTTCACAGGATACAACAAACATTGCCAAACATTGTCTGGTTAAGTTTTCACCTGAGTCCCAGACACTGCTGTCAAAATCAGACCAAGTGATTGTCAGTTCTTGAACTCTGCTTGTTTTAAAACTAGTATGTTCATCAAGACATTCTTTAACTAGTTTCATTCCCATGCCTGCATTCAGAATTTATAAAGGCATCAAAAATATATCACACAAAGGAATCCACGGTATACTGTAGAAGAGGGTCTCTCTCCTTTATTAATAGGTTTTTGATGAGGTGGTTATTTTATTCCTGAGGGAAGATGGTACTGTTTTCCAGCTAATTAAAAAAGAATGTCTCAACACGTGTTGACATTTTGAAAGAATATTCAAACACACATCATATGGAGAAACCATGAAAGAATGTGCAGTAGCAACTAAAGAACAACCTTTTAGTATAAAATTGAACACAAAGTTGCTTCCTTGCATTCATCGTCTAACTGTTGCAGAAGCCCTACAGTATAAGTTTTAACATAAAATAATGTTAAATAAAACATTTTAAAAATCCCAGTTTTATGGTTCAGAAAATACATATATTCTGTATATATATATCCAATCTTTTGATTCAAAAACAGGCTGCCGTGAGAAAAATACAGTATGTACAACATATTGAAACGTTGGGCAGTTGACTCTTTATATATATAATTTTAAAGTGAAATGAAAACAACAAAGTTGGAAATTTCAAACTTTAAAAGAAAATCCATTTCACACTGTCTGGTTTGCGTATGCATGAAGTAAATTTGAGAGGGAGCTGTCAGGCATGTGTAGATTGAAAGCACTCCAACTAGCCCATTTCCTTGCATATTTGGTTTATTTTACCATGATATTTGCAATTAACACCATGTGATATGTGCAAACTAACTGCTAATCATTGGTGAAAGTATCTTCAGCAGATCTGAAAGTGGATAGTGTTGAAAAAAAAGATTATATATGAATACACAAGGTATTAACCTTAAGGTAACCTTTTCTGGAGTAAGAATAATGAAAAACATATAGCGTTACATGTACTTGTTTTAAACATTTCTTCAGTGCAAATCATATAGAAATATTTTTTTTGGTTTACTGGGCTTTGTTAGCTTACAAAAGACATTGGTCAGGTTTATCTCATCAGCATTCAACTGCACTGAGCCAAGGTTTCACTATAGTCCTGACTTTTTATCATAGTATTGGCTGCTTTCCTGGCAGGAATGAGCATTCTCGACACAACAATGCCTCTGAACCATTGGATTGGTTTGAAGAGCACAGGGAGGACTTTGAACATCTCCTTTGCAGTGTCAGTCTGACATAGGCTAACAGACTTTATATTTAATCCAAGCAGCCTGAAAACACATTGCTGCCCCTTTCGTATTTAAGTGACATTCATAGTCTCACTGCTTATGTGCTTATGGTCTATTAATGTTTGCATTGAGCTAATCTTCAGAGTCCTGTGGATGGTTCTATCTTTGTAAATGAAGGAATATCGGACACTTATTCCGCACAGCAATGCTTGCCACAGGCAACATATTATCTAGTTTCTCCACTACACTAGTTTGGACTCTTTTGAGTCCATATCGTTATATTCTTGTTCTTGTCCTCAGCTTTCAATAATTAGTGTAGATACCTGCTATTCTCCTACCTATTGTACTTTGGGATGTTTAAGCGTAATTCTGTTTATAGCTATTGCATGGTTAGAAACCATATATAATGCTTAATTAATACTCTGTAACATAGCTATTAAGTATATATTATGTACTTATAAAACATTAATAAGCAGCATCTTAATATAATGTGTTACCATATATGACTTCTGCCAGTTAATTGCCAGTTGAATGCTTGTCTTCTTTGTATTCCTTAAGAAATTACGCTTCGGATACCACACCTTGAAAATCAAATGATGCAAGCTATTCCACTCAATGTTTTTCCTTCTTTATACAAGTAAAGGTTGTTATAATAGTAGAAAACTGTAGTGAATGCTTTGAGTAAATTGTTGATGCACGTAATGAGTTGAAAAATGCAACATGTCTAAGATTTTTGCACAGCAGTGTGTGTATATATATATATATATATATACACACACACACACACACACACACACACACATATATATATATATATATATATATATATATATATATATATATATATATATATATATATATATATATATATATATATATATATATATATATATATATATATATATATATATATATATATATATATATGTGTGTGTGTGTGTGTGTGTGTGTGTGTGTGTGTGTGTGTGTGTGTGTGTGTGTGTGTATATATATATATATATATATATATATATATATATATATATATATATATATATATATAGTAACATGGATGGCAGGGAGAGGGTTAATATCTTCCTTGCCAAAAACATATGCGAATGCACATTTTGTTTAATTTGTTTAATTATCACCCGCACCTGGGGATTATTATAAATTAGGACCGGGTGCAGGGTATAAAATGTGAGCAGTTTGTCTTCTCGAGGCTGCTGAGTAGAAGGAAGCATAAGGTGTGCTCTGTTCCCCAGAAGTCATAGGAAATGTAAGTTTCGTGTTTAACCTGTGTGGTTATTTTTGTGTTTACATTGCAGGTAAACGGCATAGCTGTTCTGCAGGCTAGTCAGGGATGCAAAAAATGTGTAGTCAGTGTGCCAAAGGAGCTAGGTGTTTGTTTGTTCTTTTTTATTTTGTTTATTTTTGTAATTAAAAGTGTGCAACAGCGCTATTCTTTCAAAACCCGAGCGAGACAGATTAATCTCAGTTGCATAATTAGTTAACCCCTTTGCTACTGCAACCCTAAGCTCAGGTGATAATGATGTGTGAAAGGTCACAAAATTAGTGAAATGGTTTCAGCCTGTGTGTACTCAAAGTGGTTTAACTTGTAGATAATTTTCCTTAGGTATATAAAGACTTTCAAGCTGCAACTCACATAGTGATCCAATAAAGCAACCATGAAGACCAAGGAACTTTCTAAACAAGTCAGGGATTAAGTGGTAGAGAGGCACAGAGCAGGAGAAGGGTAAAATAAAATTTCAAAGGTGCTGATTATCCCTCTCAGCACAGTGAAATCCATCATTACGAAGTGGAAGATGCATCATACCACCCAGACACTACCCAGATCAGGTCGCCCTCCCAAACTGAACAGCCGGGCAAACCGGAAACTCATTTGGGATGTCACTCTAAAGCCAACAAGGACCTTGAGAGCTTTGCAAAGTTTTGTGTCTGAAGTGGAAATCAGTCACAATAATCCAGTCTCTACACAAAGCTGGCCTGTATGGACAGGTGGCAAGAATTAAGCCATTACTGAAAAAGTCTCATCTTAAACCACGTGTAGATGATACTGCAGACATGTGAAAAAGGTTTTGTGGTCAGATGAGACAAAAATTGAACTTTTTAGTCTACATTCCAAGCGTTACGTCTGGCGCAAGCCCAACACTGCACATCACCCAGTCAACACCATCCCAACTGTCAAGCATGGTGGTGGCAGCATCATGTTATGGGGATGCTCCTTTCAGCAGGGACTGGGAAGCTTGTCAGGATAGAGGGGAGAATGGATGGTGCAAAGTACAGGCAAATCATTGAGGAAAACCTGTTGGAGTCAGCCAAGACTGACACTGTGAAGGAAATTCACATTTTAGCAGGACAATGACCCGAAGCACAAAGACAAAGCCACACTGGAGTAGTTGAACAAGAAGAGAATTAATGTTCTTGAGTGGCCCAGTCAAAGTCCTGACTTGAATCCAATCGAAAATGGAGCAATTTACTCGCAAAGAATGGGCAAAAATTTCACCATCCTACTGTGCAAAGCTAGTAGAGACCTATCCAAAAAGACTAATTGTTACAAAAAGGTGCTTCTGTCAAGTACTGACTTAAGGGGCTGAATACTTATACAACCAGTAAATTTCATTTTGTACATTTTCTTTGCTAACATTTAACCTCCTGCTCATATAACAGTGTTCAGTTTAACTACTACAGCTTTGAATAAAAAAAAAATAATAATTGTTTTACAAACTGTGCATAGATTATTTGTAATTCAACAAAATTTGACATTATTGGTAGGGGGTGAATACTTCTGCAAACCACTGTATATATATATATATATATATATATATATATATATATATATATATATATATATATATATATATATATATGCAAAGCTGGTATATTGTTGCAGGTCTGTCCAGTGATACCACAATTGACCGATATAATCCATAATAAGATATACAGTACTGTAGCTGTGTGCCATATATCTCAGATGCATTACAAAAAACTTTAGGCACTTACTGTATAAATTGGATGCAACTAATGTATATAATCTATTGACAGAGTTTAAAACTGGATTGGGCATTGCAACACATTTCCCCTTCTTCACTCAAAGCACACAGTTCACACCTACACATACAAAACATAGATCTTGGCCGTCTTCGACTGTGGCCTCTGATTCTTTGTAGCTGTGATGCAATTACTTGTACCCTAACAACTGAACTCAACCAACTAACCTGCTGTTTCAGCATTCAGGCTTTCTACCATCAAGTGCTAATCCTCGTGTTCGGTGCTCTGCAGCAGGTTCATTTAAAATGTCTAATGACTTACAGTGTACTGCTGCCAGTTTGACTTTTACTGGCATGTAATTAAAAGGCAACAGAGACTTGCAAGGTAGGATGAATGAAATATAGCTCCAATTTGTTTTCAGTTTCTGCTGTTCTTCTGCATTAAGGAAAGTGTCAGGCTGTTTTACAGTAGCTATGTGCCAACATGCGTTAATGTCACTTTACAAAGACTGTGGTCTGAATTCTTTCTCACTTCCATTATGTGTATTAATCATCTAACCATTAGCGATGACTGGAAAAAACAACTGGTGGTAGTTGAAAAGCAGTAAATAGACCCCCCCCCCCCTCCTCCCATGTTGTGGTGTGTTAAAAATAATGTGTACTGGAACTACCTACAGCTGTGCAGACTTTGAAGAATCAGATACATTTTGTCTAAAAAAAAAATGTAAACGAGGGAAACTTGTGACAGTATGAGGTTGCTTTTCATTTTTTTAATCATTACTGTGAAACAGTGTTTAATATAATTTAATACCCCAACCCAGTGTCATAAAGGGGAATGATAGAGTAGATGTTTAGTATGTGCAGTGCAAATTATATTATTAAGTTTTACAGTATAGAGTTCCTCTTTAAAAAAAAAAAAAAAAAAAAAAAAAAACCTTTTGCAATGTGTGTTTGTCTGTCTCATAACACTTTGAAAATAGGGGCAGTGTAGTGTTTTTCCAGAACTTAAAATCTCTCAAAACGCCAGCAAGAACAGTCTGTGTTAACACAGCTTGAGATCCATAATTATCTCTTGGCAGGGCAAGCCCAAATTTCTCCTTAACAACCTCTTTAACTGATTCCAAGCTGCTGCTGCTGCAAGGTTAATCCTTCATGTTAAAAGAACGAATTGGGTAACGCAGCCCTTCACACCACTCCAAAGGATTTGCACTGTGTTATGCATTCAAAGCAAGGTGTTATTAATGGCCTGTAATATTATTCACGGACAGGGGCCCAACTACTTACCTGATGCTGCAGAGCCCCTTTAGTTTTTTCACAATCAATTCCAAACTCCTGTTTGAAGCTCATCAGCGACAGGACCTTTTCACTGCTTGCTTAGTGACACTGGAACCAATTGTGTAAGGAAGGCAGGAAATTGATTCCCTGCCCAGATTTAAGACCATTTTGTGGAGTGCCTTTTTGTATACCTGTCATTGATGAAAGATCATTGGTGGATTTAACTTATTTTTATGTTGATCTATGAATGCATACCTATGCATTTACTGCTTGGTTATAGTCAATAATATGTATTGTTATCAATGTGTGCACTGGTCTCTAAGTGGCCATCAGTATATCGCAAAGGTGTTACAGCAGTACACATAAAAGCAAAGTGGTGGTTAAAGTGCTTCTTTCAGGAATTGTATTTATTAAATAGCAGCCATAGACATCCATTAAACTGCAATGTAGTTAACACCATGTCAATGCTTTATAAATACAGCCATTGATCTCCAATCGATAAAGCGGACAATAACCTAAACAAATGCACTAATACAATATATATATATATATATATATATATATATATATATATATATATATATATATATATATATATATATATATATATATATATATATATATATATATATATATATATATAACAGTCACAGTCACCTCTGTGTACAGCCACTGCAAGTGAGGTCACCAAAACAGGGTTTCTAAAGACATGTCTGGAATGTGCTGCTAAATGGCATTGAACTTAGCACTGTGGTCACTTCACATGCTATTTAAAATGAGAACTGCTTCCAAAAACGCTGTAGAATCTCTTTTTCTATGAACTTTCATTATACGGTCAAAGAATAGCAGCCTTTGATTACTTTTCAGCTTCAAACCAATCCAGAATCGTTTTTTTTCTCTTTTATTATTCAAACAACTTTAACCCACACAAGATACCGTGACTACAGCTACATAAGATTCAAGAATTGAGATTAAATTGAACAGTGCCATGGAACAGGGAATGTAGTTTGACAGCCCTTTTTAAAATCAGATGCCTTCATAAATAGGTGGTGACAACCGTAGTAAAGACTGGCACACTGTTGACTAGGAAACACTGATAGGTCAAGTTTGCTATTGGATAAAACATGGCACCAATCCCAACGATAAGGCAAGCTTGGGAAGGAAGGTTATAAATGTAATATGTTCAGACTTGTGGGCTGTGAACAAGTAATAGCTACTCAACTGGAAAACACTTTTTGTTTCAATTTAATGTTGCAACTGTAAGACAAGGCATCTGCATGCATGGTCTCTTTTCCATTTAGGATGGATATTTAGTTTCTTTTTTTGTTATTATTATTTGCAAAATTGCACATCTAAATAGTTGTCACAAAGACTGCTGTAGTGGATGACGTCAGACCAGAAACAGGAACCAACACAAAATAAACAGAGAGGTGGAGTTTGGTGAAGCTGAGCTATTGTTTTCGCTCAGCATTTAACAATTGAACAGACAGAAAATAAACGTTTGTAAAGACAAACAAAACATAGGACACGACACTTTCGCCAAAATAAAGAGACAAACAAAACGAAGTACACAGACAAACATTGTGAGCTGATATTTGAACTATTCTTATTATTGTTACCTCCGTCTCCAATCTCACATTCTCCACTCACCGAACACACAACCCCGAGTGAGTGAAAACATGCTGCTTTTATGCAACTCTACTGAGACTCAATTGCAAATCATTCATTCAGTTGGAGTCTCTGTACAACTGCACGTGAATTGATAAAGTGCAATTCCCTGTGCTCGCATATTATTACATTTTACCAGCATGTGAAGTGCTGTGCAATCCTCGTGCCTAAATACAAATATACATTTTAAACACTCGTGTGCATACCCCATATTACATCCCATGTACCAATGACTATACACCAACATTAACAAACAACACGTAACATACAACATCGAAATACAGTCAGGCGTTGGGCAACATTACCACAATAGTGCATAGATATTGATTTTGTTGTACTCTGCTGAATTGGTACTCCTGAGATGTTGTTATGGTTGTCAGATGTCAGTTATGGTTCTCCATTTGAGCAACTCATTGACTAGGAAATGTTTTATATACCCGTTAGAGTTAAATATATTAGCTTTAATTGGTCTACAAAATGAGACTTATAGAACTTGTAGTGCATATTTATGAAGAACTTGAATATCTATATTATATAGACTATATATAATATAATATAGTATATATTAATATATATATATATATATATATATATATATATATATATATACAGTGCCTTGCAAAAGTATTCAGACCCCTGACCAATTCTCTCATATTACCAAATTACAAATGGTACATTGAAATTTCGTTCTGTTTGATATTTTATTTTTAAACACTGAAACTCAGAATCAATTATTGTAAGGTGACATTGGTTTTATGTTGGGAAATATTTTTAAGAAAAATAAAAAACTTAAATATCTTGCTTGCATAAGTATTCAACCCATGTGCCGTGGAAGCTCCCAGTTTGCACCGATAAAAGAAATTGCCCTAACGAGGACACAATTACCTCACCATTGGCCTCCACCTGTGAACCATTAAAGTTGCTGTCACATTTTCTGGATAAAAACCCCACTGTTGAAGGATCATTGGTAAGGCTGTGAATCTGAAGGAAAATGAAGACCAAAGAGCATTCTATAGAAGTTAGAGATAAAGTAATACAAATGCATAGATTAGGGAAAGGGTACAAAATAATATCCAAGTGTTTGGATATCCCAGTGAGCACAGTTGGATCAATAATCAAGAAGTGGAAGCTGCATCACACCACCCAGGCACTGCCAAGAAAAGGCCATCCCTCAAAACTCAGCACTCAAACAAGAAGGAGACTTGTGAGAGAAGCCACAGAGAGGCCAACAATCACTTTGAAGGAGCTACAGAGTTCAATGGCTGGGAGTGGAGTAATGGTGCACCAGTCAACCATATCAAGAGCTCTGCATAACACTGGCCTGTATGGGAGGGTGGCAAGAAAGAAGCTGTTACTCAAAAAGTACCATCTGAAAGCACATCTGGAGTTTGCCAGAAAGCATGAGAGTGACCCAGCTGCGATGTGGGAAAAGGTTTTGTGGTCAGATGAGACCAAGATAGAGCTTTTTGGCCAAAACTCAAAACTCTATGTGTGGCGCAAACCTAACACTGCCCATGCCTCAAGACACACCATCCCTACAGTGAAGTATGGTGGTGGCAGCATCATGCTGTGGGGATGCTTCTCATCAGCAGGGACTGGGCATCTTGTTACAATTGAAGGAAGAATGGATGGAGCAAAATACAGGAAAATACTGCAAGAGAATCTGCTTCAGTCCGCTAAAAAACTGAAGCTTGGGAGGAAATTCACCTTTCAGCAGGACAATGATCCCAAGCACAAGGCCAAAGCAACATTGGAGTGGCTCAAGAACAAAAAGGTGAATGTCCTACAGTGGCCCAGTCAAAGTCCTGATCTCAATCCCATTGAGAATCTGTGGCACTATTTGAAAATTGCGGTCCACAAGCGTCATCCAACCAACCTGAACAACCTGGAGCAAATCTACCAAGAAGAATGGGCCAAAATCACTCTGACACTGTGTGCAAAGCTGGTACATACTTACCCCAAAAGACTTAAAGCTGTTATTGCAGCGAAAGGTGGCTCTACCAAATATTAATGTGTGGGGGTTGAATACTTATGCAAGCAAGATATTTCAGTTTTTTATTTTTCTTAAAAATATTTCCCAACATAAAACCAATGTCACCTTACAATAATTGATTTTGAGTTTAAGTGTTTAAAAATAAAATATAGAACAGAACTAAATTTCAATGTACCATTTGTAATTCAGTAATATGAGAGAATTGGTCAGGGGTCTGAATACTTTTGCAAAGCACTGTATATAAAATTATATATATATATATATATATATATATATTAGCTCAAAGAGCCAGCTGCCCAACGTTTCGATATGTTGTACATACTGTATCTTTCTCAAGGGAGCCTGCTTTTTAATCAAAACATTGGATTTATATATAAAATATATGTATTTCCTGAACCATAAAACTGGGATTTTTAAAATGTTTTATTTAACATTATTTGATGTTAAAACTTATACTGTAGGGCTTCTGCAACAGTTAGACGATGAATGCAAAGAAACAACTTTGTGTTCAATTTTATACTAAAAGGTTGTTCTTTAGTTGCTACTGCACATTCTTTCATGGTTTCTCCATATGATGTGTGTTTGAATATTCTTTCAAAATGTCAACACGTGTTGAGACATTCTTTTTTAATTAGCTGGAAAACAGTACCATCTTCCCTCAGGAATAAAATAACCACCTCATCAAAAACCTATTAATAAAGGAGAGAGACTCTCTTCTACAGTATACCGTGGATTCCTTTGTGTGATATATTTTTGATGCCTTTATAAATTCTGAATGCAGGCATGGGAATGAAACTAGTTAAAGAATGTATTGATGAACATACTAATTTTAAAACAGAGCAGAGTTCAAGAACTGACAATCACTTGGTCTGATTTTGACAGCAGTGTCTGGGACTCAGGTGAAAACTTAACCAGACAATGTTTGGCAATGTTTGTTGTATCCTGTGAAAGCTTTCACTTCCAATAATTAATGTAATTAATATAATAAAATATAATTAATTTTTTTAACTTTAGTAATCAGCAATTATTACATTTTTTCTCCCAACCACCCCCACGTTGAGTCAGGAGCAGCAAAGACGAGCACCGAAGCATGTGCCGTCAGCTGACTGATTTTTTCACACTGCAGACTCACCGTGCAGCCACCTCAGAGCTACAGCCTCGGAGGACAACACAACTCTGGGCAGCTTACAGGCAAGCCCACAGACGGCCGGCTAGACTACAGTGGTTGCTGATGACCGGTGAGCCGAGGACACCCTGACAGACCTAAGCCCCCCCCGGGGGCGCTTGGCCAATTGTAAGCCGACCCCCTGGGAGCTCCCGACTAAGGTGGGCAGTGAAATAGCCTGGACTCAAACTGGCGACCTCCAGGCTATAGGATGCATCCTGCACTCCACTCGGAGTGCCTTTACCAGATGAGCCACTCAGGAGCCCCAAAAATATAATATTTAACATTAATACCTTAATATAGTAGCACCTCTCCCCCCACACACTATCTTTGTAATATATAAATAGATAAAACATAATATTAATTTCTTAACAACAAGACACCACCTCCATTATGTGATTAATATTTAAATATAAAACTAAGGTTTTAGACCTTCACAAATTTCTTATAGAATTATATTTACAAATCCATTATTTGATTTTTCAAATATATCAAAAGAACTATGAACAAAAAATGTAAATAAGCTAACATTAAAAGTTAATATTAATATATATATATATATATATTATATATATCTATATATATTAATTATATATATCGTATATATATATACTATATATATATATGTTATACAACAATAAAATAATTTAAGAAACTTCATTAAAATGCAATAACCATTTCAATTGTATTGTGTAAAAATGCTTAAATTCTTAAACTTGCGTCTACAAAATGTGTTATTAAAGATTATTCTAAAACCAATTAAAATCAGTTAAGTTCTTACTTATGTGTTTCAGTATCAGTTTTAGTCAATCTAAAACCCTGATATTGTTAAACAAGTCAATATTATACCCTCATAAAGATTTGTTTTTCAATTAACTTTTTGAATAATGAAATGAGTAGTTACTATTCACTGAAACATTCCATGTTTCATGGTAACAATTCATTTCAAGTCATGACACCTCGTTTCCACCAGGTGTCGCACTTTTTAACCCTTTATAGGAAGAAATTTGTATATTGTTTTTCAGATAGACATTGTTAATTAATAGATAAGAATCTGCTCTGTTTGTTTAGACCAGACTGTAAAGATCAGCACACCAGGTAATCTCAACTATTACCCAATCAAAATCTTTACGACCCTGTGTTGCTAATATCTAGTCCTTTGAATCAGATCTAGAGCATGTTGTGGGGGAAGGAAGGGGAAAGACAAACTTAATTAACATCATAGCACCTAAAGTCTCATAGTTTAAGAGTTGAAATGTCGTTTTACAATGTGCATTCAATTACAATTACAGCAATAAATGTACCCAGTTTAATTTGCTTGCCTTATTGCTAGTTGACTCATGTCCTTTCAGCTTGGAGGAGCTAGTCTGTGAGTATAATTCCTTTTACAAGAACAGTTTGAAATAATCAATAAAATGAACACAGCATGTTGATGTCAGGGATATATTTCATAAAGCAAGCAATATCACATACATTAAACCTCAAAGATGAAATCCTGTGCAGAAAATCTAGTGTCTTGCTTTTTATATAATTGAGTTACCGCATCTTACATCACACCTGCAAATGCTTTATCAACAAGGACAATGTAATTTACAGAAAAGTTAAATATGTCACTAATTTTCCATAAACCCTACATATATTTGTCAAAAAGTAAGAGCCTTTATTTCGAAGACAATAATAAAATAAGGTAGAAAACCAAACCACAACCAAATAGATTAGAAAGATTATCATTATAACATGATTTTATACCCAAGTAGGATAATTTTAAGCATCAAGGATAATGGGAAGATTAATGCGACCTAAGCAATTAGCACTAGATTGGTAATTGCTTAGGTCCCATTAAACATGCTGTACCCTTTCTCCACTTGGGGGGTCAAAGTAGTCACTAAACCCCATTATTAAATTACTCCTGCTACATTACTGAACAGTTCAATAAACCTGTGGTAGCCATAGTAATTGAAAGACATTAGTGTGTGCACAAAACCCAAAAATTAAAACCAACAGCTGCTAAAAACACACCATCCCTATCACAAAAGCATGCTTATCGTATGATGGTTTGTCAAGTCTCTAGTATACCATACTGGTATAGCAGTGTATTAATTACTGGTTATGATGGTCACTAGCAGGTTACTGGCAGGCACATGATAACCTAGTGGTCGTCTCCCCACAGTGCTAAGATTTATCCCAGGCTTATGCTTCCTTCAAAGCTCCACATTCACATTAGGCTGTGGTCTGTAATTACCATAAGATGATGCATCCTTTTTAAGTATCTTTTTAAAAGCTGTTTGCTCTCATCTGTATTAGGTGATTAAAAGACTTGCAGTGAGGAGCAGAATATTGTATATTTCCTCAAGATGCTTTAGAATGAAACCTTGTGGCATTATGGCAAAAGTCCAGCCTTCATTAGTTTGCCTAAAAGTCTGTTTGTAATCTATACATTTTTTATGTATAGAACATTAATAGAAATATAACAATCGGAAGGCAACATTCATTCACTTTCCCTTGTTTTTTTTATTTTTATTAAATGTACAGCAATGTGTGGTTAGAATGGGAACATGTGGCTGCAGGTGAAGGGTCACGTCTGAGCTGTACATGGTTCATTTAGCCCTATTAAAAAAAAAAAAACATCCTGCTGTAATGCGGTTTGGGATTTATATTGTCGCCTGCCTGTAAATCAAAATTATTGAAACAGTCTGAAAGCTCAGAATAGTGTTATTTGTTTAGCAATGGCGAGGTAAACCTAAAGTTTTCTACCAAGCCTTTAAAAAAAAACAGGAAGTTGTGAAACTTGTGTATACAGAGATATGACCTGCTTCTAGAGTATCATCAAATAACCTTTGATTATACATTAATAAAAAACATTGGTTGAGTGGTGCTGAACAGCACTGCTTCATAGATTCAGGGTAGTTTGAATGCTGATCTCAGGCCACGTTGAGGCAAAGGTACCTCAATACTGGATTACTGTATTGGAATTGTCTATCTGTTATACTTAACACATTTCCAATCCCTGACTACACTAAAACATATAATAGCACATGTACATCTGAGGTGGCCATGAGTTCAGTATTTTTAAGTAGTCTAGCAGGGAAGCTGGTTTTATTAATAGAGCCAGTAGATGTAAGAATATTATGATTTTCACTTTGCCAGTCGTTCTTGGTTTGTTTATTGAGCTGCCCTGTCCTGTGTTATAAATGTGGTCCACAAAACCTTACAACATCTATTGTATATCATCCCTATCTTGGCAGTGTGAAGTTTCTAGAGATGGCAAATGCTTTATTATCTGTTTTTTTATTAATTCATCTTTCTCTAAAAAGGAGTCTCCAAAACCCTGGATTTCAAGTGTACTTGTGACTTTTACCAGAAATACTTCAGACAATCAATACATTAAACTGGGTTTTTTTTTTTCTGTCATTCTCATTGATAAGCCTATTTCGCATACAGATTTCACGTCTGACAGGCTCCAAAAAAAACCCCTAGTCCCTAGATAGAGGAATCAATCTTTATAGACTTTAAAATCGCTGGGCTTGAAAATTGTTTGAATATCTCTGAAACACTGCAGAAAGTAGACTAATCCATCTGTTTCAGTTTTATGGTACAGTGGATGGATTTTTTAGACAAGCAACCATCTTGAGCTTAATGTCTTGGAGAGTTTCTTTCCCTAAGGAATCAACTAAGCCATCCACATCCTTTAACGTATGAAAAATATTACATTAATCACAGCATACTATTGTACATGACTCCAGGGGATTGAATGAATACGGTAGGCAATGAGTAAGCTAAATTCTTTGCATGGTGAACTTCTCAGATCCAAATGAGCTATTGTTTTATTGCACATAGTTTACCGTTCATTTCCATAACTATGAAAAGACATTTATTATAGGTTTTACCAGAGACAAAGTTTATCAGACAGTTCTACTGTGTGCATTTAATACAATACTTTAAAAGATAAAGACATTCTATGTTTGTATGTCTTTTTTTTTATCTTGAGGGTTGCAATATAGTTTCAATGTCAATATGCACCACTCAGTCGATATATCGAGGGTGTCGGGGTCCAAAATAAATCTGCTATATATCGAGGACCGCGATATAGTGAGAGACCCATACAAAAACAAACAGGCTAACAAATACTATACAATCACTCCCTCGTTTTATCTGGGCCGTCAGGGTCCAGTATAAATCCTCTACGCAACCTGCTTTTTCTCATTTTTTGTATAAAAAGCAGCATGCCGTTTTAGTTCGTACAGCGGAGGGCAATTGCTCTCATCACTTTCAGTCTCCAATTAATTTAATGAGTATTCCTCTCCTTTCTGAAATGCACAAACCCGCTGCATTGAAAGAAACCATTCCAAACAACAACATAACAGACTTATTGCTAGGGAGCTGACGTCACTGCCTTGTGGCTTTTGCTATGCATCGTTGCCACACGTGAACACCTGGTTGGCTAAAATAAAAACCATTTCAGCAAGTATAGTTTGCTTTGTTTTATTTTATGTTTTATTGTGCAGATATTGAGTCAGATATTAATGCTTTGTTTTTAATTGTTTTGTATATTGTTGTTTGTGATGTGCAGTATGAAATAAAACGAACAGTAATTCTAAGTGTCTATGTATATTGTAGCTTAGGCATAAGCAGTTAGACAGTAAAAATGGGGATCCAACTCTAGGACCGCGATATATCTGAATCCGCAATATAGGGAAGGGCGTTGTAACAAGGGGTGGGTGTATTTTTTATATACTGGTGTAAAGGTAATGTAGCCAAAGCAGATGTTGTATTGCCTTCTGAATCACGTTTTAATTTCAATTATTTAAAGTAATTTGACATTATATATTGCACCTATGTGATCTATGCATTTTAGACACTCATTAAGAGCCAGACGTGTGGCAAATAGGTTCCAAAGCCATACCCATTATGTCATTCACAGCTAATTGAAATCCATGCTGCATCATGAAACTGAGATTTAAGGTTATTTAATTTTAAGTTTGCTGTCAGTGGAAATAGATATAAAAAGGAACTGATGAAAACCTTTGGTTATGTTATGCACCCTGACACCTAAAGCATAAATAAAATTTGATTCCACAGCCCTTATACACGACAGATAATAACATGTGGATAAGGCGTGTGCATTTCCCTGGGAAATACTCAATTTGAATACCGAATAGATGAAAAGCAAACAATTCTGTTAGCTTATGTAGCTGAACATCTTCATTACTTAGAAGTTAATGAACAAGTCTATACGTTTTGCATTGCAGTGAGAATAATGAAAGAAAAAAGACCTACTGTGATTCCAACATGTGAGAATCAACCAGCAGGCATCACACATATTGCCATGTTGAAAAACCGACGCAGTGAGATGTAGTTTAAATATCCACTTTGTTTCCCACTGCTTTTTATTTTCATTAACTTAATGAACATCTCTAAAGCTGATACAAATGAGCGTACAGATGAAACTAGATGGAAAAAAAGCAGTCTGAAAGCCTGCCGGGTAACATTCAGTAAAAAAAACGAATTCTTGCAACAGCATTATTGCACTTTGAGTCCTGCATTTCAACCATTAAAGATATAAACAATAAAGTTTGTTCTTCACTCTGGGAATGTGGATTTTGTGTTGCTTGTTGCTATGGAGACTCAAATTGAAAAAGGTGTTTATTATTGGATAGATGCTGCCTGTATATATTTCAGCTAATAGACATATGGAGGTATTGCATTCTAAAATATTATGTCTTTTATACATAGAGTAATACTGTTTAATTTTTAAAATTTTTTTATCATGGTTTATATTAATGTTTAACCCTTTGCAGTCCTATGCCGGACAAGGTCCAACATTACAATTTTCCCTTTCCAGTCTGATGTCGGACCCAGGGCCTTTTAAACCTGTTTTACTCTGAAAAAAAAACCAAACATTTTAAACAGTGCATGTAAAATAAACAGCGCGTGTGAAAATAGATTGCAGCTGAAGCACCTGACAAGCGCTGAAAAAATGGACCGCAAAGGGTTAACTCTGATTTCAACTTAGAGCAAAGCCTTGTCTTGCATGTATCCGTGTTTGACTGCATTCAGAAGATGCACCATTCTTCCTCTCAAGGGGAGTTGTGATGTTTTGCTTTTTTCAGTAGGCCAGGCAGGTGGTAAGTAGGATCGTTATTTTATTAACACAGCATGTGACTTTGTTCATTATCTTTCCCAGTGAAATGAAATAAAAACATAAAAATTAATATGCTGACAAAAAACATTGAAGTAAATCAGGTAAATCAACAAAATGTGAAAATTGGCCCCTTTGATTGTTTTTTCATCAAGCAACACAACATGTTAAATTATTATTTGTTAAGCTAGGGCAGAGGGGTTGAATGCTTGATTTAATCTTAATTAACATAACTGGAGGGCATTTGCATCAGCGGTAATATTCTCAAGAACTTGAAAGATACAAAAGCGAATTATTCTGGCTACTAAAACACCAATTAATTAAGATACAGAGACAAAAAGTATGTTTTCAGTGTTTTTGTTATATATTTTATATACAAATTTAGGATTGCTGTTTAGGAATGAATGTACAGTAGAAGCCTGCATGTAAAATATAAGGTTGCTATTAGCTTTTCAGATGCATGGTTTGCCTTCCAAAAAATGATGTTTTGACATGAGTTGTAAAACAAGCACTGGAATATGCTTGCATATGACTGCATTCAGGTTCCATCTATAGCTTTTTGTCTGTTTTTGACTACAGGTAGGCTTGGTGTGAACTCAATCCAAGGTTACTTCTACATTTTCCAGAAGAATTATTTACAGTTCATGCAACACACTGGGAGTCCTTAGTGGCTCATCCAGTAAAGACGCTCCATGTGGAGTGCAGGATGCTCCCTTTAGCCTGGAGTTTGTAGGTTCAAATCCAGGCTATGTCATTGCCGACGTGACTGGGTGTTCCTAGGGGGTGGTGCACAATAGGCTGAGTGCCACCTAGGTAGGGCGAGCTTAGGGCGGCAGGGCAATCCATGGTTCACTGCGCAACAGCGACCCCTGTGGCAGATAGGGCGCCTGTGGGTCTGCAGTGGAGCCATTCAGATCTGTGTTGTCCTCCAGCACTATAGGTCTGGTGGCTTTGCTGTGAATCCGCAGTGCGAAAAATGACAGATTTTTTATTAAATGTGTTTGAAATCAGCCTTTCTATTTAAAACCCATTACAAATAATGGAATAAGAGTAGACATTGACTAATAGAGGGTTTAAATCTTATAGCAGCTATAACTTAATTGAAATGTGCAATTGAATTGAGCATCTTTCATAGTGGACCTCCATCACAAAGCGTTTAACAAGATACAGTAACAACAAAATCCATAATACTTTAAATACAGATAAATGCATAATACATGATACAGCAAAAAACAATGTGTAATACATTAAATAAAGTGGAAAGTGAAAGTGAAAATACATGATAGTAGCATAATACACAAAATAGAAGCAGCAACACAGCAGATATCAGGCTTAAAGAGCATAGAAAGCAAAAGAGAACTGGTGGGGCTTGACGGTGCAGATGACTTCTCAAAGAGCACTAGGGGGATCAAACATAGGGGTTAAACAAGTTTCAGATGTCTGATTTTACTTGTCCATTCATAGCTAAATCAATTGGACAGGACTGATACAGAGATAAGCTTCAGCATTGCAGTTCAGTGATCAAACACTTGAGATACTCAAACATGCTGCTTTCTGTACAGCAGTGATTGCTTCAGGGTACTCAGCAATCAATAGCGATGATGCAGGTTAAGATACAGAGACTGGTGAGGATATGAGACTTTCCTTTGTCCACAAAAACTCTTTTATTATCTCTGCATTATACAGCAATGTGTACAATACAGCAGTATGATTCATTTTTGTGTTACTGGTAGCCAATAGGCTAAAGTAAGAAGAAAGTGTGCTGGGTATGTATTTGATTTTACTACTGTACCTTATAGTGTATAGGCCTACTCTACAGCTTTATATTTTTACATAATGTAATGTGTACAGAAAACACGGACAACCTGTCTATCTTTTTTTCTGTTTTTTCTTTATTTTATCTTTCTTTTTAGACAGCCTTGCAGCATGGTGTTCTCCTTACTGTTCTGGGGATATAACTTTAGATATAAAAAAGCAGCAAAGGAAAAAAAAAGCTTGCTGAAACTGGGAAAAATTATTCCAAAGGATGTTTTTTCCTCTGGGAGCTATTTATGGAAACAGCAAGGGCAAGTTTCTTAGTTTTAGAAACTTTAGATGACATCCTGCTTTTGCAATCTTCTATGATTTTGTTCTAACCTTGGAACCTTTGGAAAATGACAAATGTTTGTGGCTTTGATGTTAACCATGAGAAATGACAAGAAAATGCTTTACATTTTAAAAACTCACTAATGTGAACTGATATTCAACAAATATGCTTCTTTTTTATTTGCTAACTTTCTTTTTGTGTGTGTGAGATTGTGACAACGACGGCTGTAGTGGGGATGTCAGACCAGAAGAAACACACAGTACTGCAAGATGAAATGATGAATGAATGCACTGCTGAGCAGTTTATTATTATAAAATAAAACAGTACAAAAAAACAGGACATGGCACTGGCAGCCAAAACAAAGAGACAAACAAAAACAAACTACACAGACAAACACGTTGAGCTGAAATTATGATTTACTTTACGTTATTGCTTTCTCCTCTCCACAGAGATGGATGGAGATGTACAGAGTTTCATTCTGTAGTCTTGCTCAAGGCATTAGATATCCTGGTTACAGAACATTGCCTTTGTCCTCTGTTGCCATGGACATTAATAAGGAGACTCTCACTAAGGTGATGCAATCATAGTGTGCAGTATATATGCAGATATATTAACTTGTTTTGTTAGTCTGATGAACCAGGTCACCTGCACTATTCATAAATAACCACCAATAAGACTACTTAGTTTCCTGACAGACAGTAGCATAATGTGATGATTTAAAAAATATATAAATGTTAGTGTTTCTTTTGTAGTATGAGTGTAGTGCACCCCATTTTCTTTTTTTGAGATGCAGGTAGAACATGGAGAAAAAAATGACAAAATAACCAGTGTCAGGAATGATTTAATTTCAAGCTTCAAGCTAGTGCTAGATAACTTAGTAGGTAAAGGACAGGACTGGCATTCATAACGGACGTAACAATTCCCTTGAATATCCATAATTTATCAAAGTAAGGCAGTTTTGTGGGAGTGTTTATGAATGCACTTTGAACACTGACCTGAGACCACGTGAATTCAGTTTATAAGTTGGTGTACCATCCATCACCATGGCCTCTGTGTTCTACGAACACCCAAAACAAAACAAAGCTCAGAACACAGATCATGTATCCTCACTGTGCAACTAGGACAATTCAGAAACATCAGCTCATTGTATCTTTTCCTGGTTGAAATAACATTAACAAAAGGAGCCTGTATACAAGTAACCCTTATGAGAGTATTACATGGTAAAACCAGCTAACCAATTAGCTGCTGTATTGCAATTAGTTACAAATCCAGTTCTTCCATTTTCATTACTGGTTTCCTATGCCAACTATGGCTCAACTGGGAAAAGCACAGGTGTGCAAGGTGAGTTATTCTGTCAGGGGAGCACCAGTCTTCACTGGTGATTCATCATGCTACAGTTGACCCTACCAGTCTGGCACCTAGTGAGCTCAGGCAGACACCTGCATTTCATATGGCAGAGTAATAAATAATACATTCATAATTAGCACCAGATTTTTAAACACGTATAAAGGTAGCCTTACTTCTCCTCACACCTGCAACATATAATCCCACACCTCTGTGCTGATTAGCAATGTTGCCATTGTAGTTTCTATTGGCTGATGTCATCTGTGTTCTACCAGCAGATTACAGCACCAGATAGAGTAAAATGCACTACCATTCTGATAAGAGCACAACACTTGCTCCATCCAATTCCCTTTATCTAATTGTATTGAACCCTCTAGTCCCTCTGCATGTGTTTCTGGCCACCGCACTCTTGTTTGGAAGCTGAATAGTTTTTCCTTGATACATGGAATCAATTCAGCAAGTTAGTCAACAATGGAAAGTGACAGCTTTTCCGGAAATACTGCGAAGCCATGTTTGCAGTTTTTTTTTTCATATGCAAAAAATGCATAATAAAAGGCTGGGAAATATTTATGGCTTTACAATAAATCAAAAATAAGATGCCTTAGAGCACACCTATTTCACAGCTAACTATTAAAATTAAGACCTCTACATTGTTTTTTTTTTTAAGTCGTGCAATTGTAATCTTAGCACCGTTTGGTCCTGCCTTGTCCTGCTGAAAAATCGATACTTCTGGATTGGCTTGCCAATCTGTTGCCTCAAGGACTTTGTCAATGTATCGCTGAGCAGTAAGGTTGCCCTCAATCTGCATCAAAGGAGTTCTTGTGTTAAAGGAGATTCCTCCCCACATCATCACACTTCCATCAGCCCACCTGTTGGCTTGACTAACAATCAGCGTAACACTCAACATGACGTCTCATACGTTGTCTTCCATCAGGTCTGTCAAGGGCAAAACTGCATTAATTGGTGATTAGAACACTGCCACCATCTCAAGTGTTCTCTGGCCCACAGAAGACAAGATACCCCTGAATGGCCTCCGAGCATGGAAATCATTTTCATGCAGACGGCGAACTACAGTCATTCTGCTGATGCAGTTTTTCTTCCTGTAATTTGTCATGCTGTAGCCACTGCAGTCTGTAATCAATTATGCAGAGGGATCAGTCGGATGTGACGGTCCTGGGCTGGTGTGGTGACCTTCTTCCTTCCAGGACTTGGCCTGTCACTCACAGAGCAGGTTTCCTGGTTCCTCTGGACTAGTCTGCTGATTGTTGGAGCAGAACATCTCATTCTCCGGATAATTTCTTTCACAGAGAGGCCGCCTTCAATCCTGCCGATAGCAACCAGGTGATCTTCATTTATCAAGTAGGGCATGTTCGTATCTTTCGCTGTTCTTCTGTTAATTCAAATCATATATTTTCGAATGGCTATTTATACAGATTCGTAATCAACTCATTTTGGCAATTTTAACTCAACTCAAGTACCAAACACAATCACATGCAATCACATGACTTGAGCTCAGTATTTTGTTATCCCAAGGAACAACACTACTCAAACAATCAGCAAACCTATCTGCACACTATTAAATAACATTATGTATGTTCCTGTGGCAGGCTGGCAAGTGGATAGAGGCCCAGAGACAGTCTGAAGTTCAAAAAAATAACTTTTATTATAAACACAAAAATGAAAGGGCACAAGGGCCAAAACAAAGCAATTTAAACACAAATAAAGCAAAAACAAACTCACAAAAATAAAGGTTTCCAGGCTGGACAATGCCTTCGCTGGATTCAAAACACACCAAAAAAACCACCAAAAAAACACCAAAAAAAACACCAAAAAAAACACCAAAAAAAACACCAACCTACTTCCTCAGCTCCCTCCTCCTGAACGAGAAGCAGAGGCCTCCTTTTATATCAGGTGGCTGGGTGCTGATTGATCGTTAATTAACCTAATCAACTAATCAACCCCAGCCACCTGAACATAATAAACCCAGGCATGTGGGGGAAATTAACCCCATCCCTGCCAATTTAAAAAGGGCACAGCTTTGCTCTGCCACAGTTCCCAATGAGCTATTTATGCAAAACTTATACTGTTGCATTTACATTGTGCATCAGTAATATACCTGAGTAGATTCAGGGCTCTAAATTAAGGGTTTAATTCACATACTTCACTTATGTCTGTGGCAGTGAATTAAAGAAGTTACTTTATATCATCTTGCTACTTGTTCCAGCAAACATTACATGTAAGATAAGCTCTTCAAGGCTAATTTTAAAGTGACATGTGCAAACATACCTGTATTAGCATTGAAGTCTTCAGTAAATAATGCCTCTGAACACTATTATGCTCCTCCAGCCACATTTAGCCTTCAGAAGCATTATTTGATGGAATAGGTAATAAGGCTGGCAAACAATGATCTTAGCAGAAATAACAATAGAGAATCATACAGAAGATACATATTTCAATATTAATGGAGCACGGTAAAAAATTAAACATTAGAAAAATGTAAAATAAAGTAATTTAAAAAAAAAAAATTAAACGCTGTCTTCCTTTCCTTAACCTTCCCTTCCTACCACCCTAATGTCTTTCAGTACAGCTGGCAAGCTGGAACTAAACTGTGATGTGTACTCAATATGATGATCACGTGGTTGATTACAGTACCTGTAGAAGTGTTATCCATGTATAATTCAAGTTTTATTCACTGAACTGTATGTTGTGATTACTTTCAAACAGAAGATCTGTGACTTATGTTATAGTAGTTTATTACTGTGCTGTTGATGATACTGAATATCATAATAAGCCATGTCAGAAGTTACTAAAAGGCAAGTCTTATTCTGTTTAAATAACTTGGAAAACAAACTGGCAACCCAGTGTAATCATGATCATTAGTTTTGCTCATTAGCCATTCCACAGTATAGTGCGAAGTTCATTTCACGGGACTTCAGGGAGTTGTTTTGGACAGCTGCCCAGACAATTTGGACTCTGTAAAACAAAAAAACAAAATGTACCAGAATGCGAGTCGTAGCCAAGCTTCAACCTAAGAAGCATGAGCACCAGTAATGCACTACTGGCCTGCAATATAACAATGACTGTGTTACTGTTTATTTCGATCTAGCAATATTTATATATTTATGTTGCCATTAGCAGATGCTTCCTCTATTGTTTAACATGTTTTTCAGCCAGTAACATCCTTTGACCATGAAGACACTGCTCAGGGAACAGAAAAGGGCTAAAGTAAACCAAGAACTTCCCTAACCTACTATAGCACAAGATATAATTGTTTAAAGTGAAAATACATGTTTGTTGCACATGCATAGCTTTCAATATCGGCACATATGAGACTTATACATCAAATGCACGACCATAAAAGGCAGGATTTCATTAACTGTTGCATTAACTATTACTTTAATACAGAGCTGGTCCAAATACTGGAAGATCTTCAGACTGTCTTCATATTGAAAGTTAGCTCGACCATTTGGAGAATTTTACAGACAATTTAAGAAGAACACTGGATTTAATAAAGATACATCAAGGAATCATACATTAGAATAAAATTCAAAAAACATACCCCCCCACCCCCCACCCCCCCCGAAACATCTACACATATCCCTCACCCAGACCTTTAATCCTAAACTTAAAGTAGCCACCAGATTTTAAATTACTATTAAATTCCCTTGCTAGAAAAATGAAAAATGAAACATAAAAAATGACACACAACAGATTTCAAAGTGTGGGTATACCCAGAATCGACAAACTGCATGATAGGTGAAGATTGCAGCTTTACATGGGGCACTTCAACAGAAACAAAAATATTTTGCAGTTTAAACATACAGCTCCACGTAAACCTATTGACTGCAAAACAATCAAATATGAATCTACAAATAACAGATAATTGAGAAGGTCAGCTTAACATGCTTCCTAAATAATACAGTATCCCATCCAATATATCCTCCAGAGGCTTACTGATAACACTGCTCCTTTAAAGGATATCATCTCCTTGATCTATTCTTATCTGGCACATTGTTGCTATGAGAGGATAATATTCCCTGTCTTGCATGTTGTGTAGTGAAAGGATAAACTGTCAATGATAGAGTACTGCTTGTTCTGTGTTTCAGTTCTGCCTTGGGACTATAATGTTTATGCTGGAGTGTGCTGTATTAAGGAGTTTTCTATAACTTTAACAAGCATTGGAGACAAATGTTTTCATTTTTGGCGGAGGGTAGTTATTATAATGCTTGTTAGGATCCTAAACGTTCCTCCCCAAAAAGCTTTGAGTGATTGATTTAAAAATGTTATTGTGCATACATTATAAGTTAGTAGATTTTTATTTTTCAATCCCTTTGAGAACTCCATACAGTATATACTTTTTTTTGTGGGAATAGGATGAATTGGGCATCCATTGGTTTTTTTATAAAATGCATTCTAAAGTTGTTTTCCTACCTGTGCTCTTTGATGTGTGGGTCTTTGATATGTCAAGAGCAAAGCTGTCATCCATCAAGACAACTTCATTTAGATTCCTGGCTCTGGATCAGTTAGAAAACAAATGCCAATTGCTGCAATCCAATTGATTGCTTTGGGAGCCTTGTACACAGAGGTAGAGGGCCACAAATAATACAATAAAGGGTTTAATTTTGCTATAGTACATGACATAGTCATGATTTCGATAACCATAGAAAATGCAGTGAGAATATAACTTTTTTACTGTTTTTTTAATACAAACACTGTGTTATCACTGTAAGCAGTCATTCGATAGGTGATGTGCTTACAAGTCTAATAAAAAAATATTAAGAATGTCCAGTTTTATTAAATTGTCCTTGATTTCCTCAAGTGGTTTTACTGCAAGGAAAAGCTTGGGAGTTGTTCTTATTTTAGGGTTAGTGTTAAACATAAGGTCCTTCAAACCAGAAGTTTGGTTATTATCAATACAATGCTGTGCTCCATTAATATGTGTGGTCAATAATATTAGCTGATGAGTGTCAACAGGACAAGATGGCCTTTCCAGGCTGGGAACCTAAACAATAGTATATATATTAAATTAAGGAATTGTATCCTGAAGCAAAGTTTCACTGTTGATTCTTTAATTTAATGAAATAAGTCCTACAGTGTTTCCATCTAGATGTTACAGTGCACAATACATAGGTCACCAGAGTTCTGATTTCAATACATTAAGCCAATTTTACTAGAGAAAGGATGTATTGAAAGCATTTCTTTGTCATTTTCTGTTATATTTCCATCCACTCTTTCCCTTTCGTATTGAACTGAAGTGGGTTTTTTTTTCCGAATCAAAATTAGTTTCCCTTGATCTTTCTTTACCTGCCTCCATTTTCTTCCTCCTTTGTTCATCTCATGCTGTTTCTCCAATTATAACTCCATACAGCATTGTCATTTCAGTGGGAGAGATCTTAACAGCAGAGGAGGGTAATCAGGACCTAAACACACAGAAGATTTAAAAAGAAAAAAGAAAAGATGTTTCATTGAAAGGAACAAAGAGATCCCCAGGTTTTAAAAAAATTGGAGATGTAGTTTTGCTACAAGGGCACAAGAAAGCAAAAACACATCAAAGGGTGTTTAAGTATAGCCCAATAGCCAATGCTGGCATATGACACTGTGACATATTTTACAGATTGGAACACTTGCTGTTATTCACAGTTGTTTGTCCAGGAATTACGCTGGACCCTTACAAATCCAAGATATGTGTGGAATTTCCAAAAAAAAGATCGAAATAGTTTTTGGTGTAGTAATAGGAAAAAAATACCATCAGTAATTTAAACAAAAAAAAGATTGCAATTACTCAGGCGCTGAACAAAAAAATTAAAACAAATGAGTCATCCGACTAATAAGCAAAAGTAGATTTTTGTTTTTCAAAGCAGAGAAAGACAATGATTCAAACATTCAAGAAATGCCAGCATAAATTACAGATTTTCAAGGGAATCGAAGAACAGACATACATATGGTCATCAATAATAAACCTTTGAAAGCAAATTAAAATACTTACAGAAGTTCATTTAAGAATGACCAAAAAAAGGTTCTACTTTTAACTGTCCAATTAAAAGATAAGGATATTGACATTACAACGTTAGCTATTTAGTTAAGGCAGTTTGGGGTTCAGATTTGTCATTACGGTACCATTACAGACCTGAATCTCGGGATGCTGTCTTAATTGGGTAGAAACCAGTAGTTCCACAAAAGCTGATGATAGCTCAAGGGGTCAAACCAATTCTTGTCTGTAAAGCAGGGTGGGATATTCTAATCACTATACAGCCTTGTCAATACATACCGTTATGCTAAGATTATCATTGTTGCAAGATGAGAGAAGCAACAGAACCAAGCCAGTGTCTATTTCATTTGACTATATTCTTCTTTGTGTGGAGTAGTGTATGGAATGGGTTTCCAAGTCACATTGTTGATGCTGAATCGCTGGGATCCTTTAAGAGCAGACTTGGCAAAGTTTTAGGATCAATCAGCTAATAAGAACTGGATGAGCATTGCCAGGCTGAATGGCCACTTCTCGCTCGTAAGTGTTCATATGTTCATATGATTTATGTAGTACAATGTAATAGACTAGCACTGCATTGCATGCAATTATTATTAGTGACAAAGTTAATTCCAAGAAGCTGAAATCAAAAATCACAGCCTTCCTCTCTGTGATCACCCCTCCCCCCTCCCCTATATATCTGTGGAAGCAGAGGATACTGTGACAACTAAACTTTGATCACAGCATGATTCAATGTCTAGATGGAGGCAAGATTCATTTTATGTATGAACTCAAGCAGCTTCAAAGATCTCTGCTTTAATTTGTTTATTTTTTCATACAGAATTTCAGAACTACAGGTCTAAGTTATGCAGGTTCTTATTACATGCCTCTATCTCTTCACTCTCTTTCTCTGTCAAGTTTTCAGTGTGATTTCTTTAATCGCAGCAACAGGACCTAGTTGGAAATTAAGTAGAGATAGACTTGGAATAAGGATAGTATAATTGTTTAAATAGAGATTGCTGAGGGTTGATGGGACGTGATGCAGTGTATGGAATGGGTTGCCAAGTCACACTGTGACAATACTATACTGATGTTGAAACACTGGGATATTTTAAGTTCCAGCTTGGCAAAATTTTTTAGATCAATCAGCTATTAGCATTGACAACCAATACTTTAAGAAATTGATGTCTGTAATTTAATTTTCTGACAGAGATAGGTTTCAGACCACTGTAAACTCTAAATACCAAGTGGCACACACATTAGTTGTAACTAGATGCTGAATTGTTTATTTCAAGTGTATGCCTAACTATAAAATATCCAGGAGTGATACATTTAGAAATTCTACAATAAGCTATGTAAAATTCAGTGACAAATGTTTGTCATTGAATTTAGCATTTCAAAATTTTCAGTATTCTTGAACTTTTTGTAGCACACAATTATATAAAATCACTGCAAAAGCTTAGAAAAACGGGATTTATGATCTCTGTGACTGGAATGCATTTGTATTCAAAATGATAATAAAATGTGATTGGATTAGCAATAGAGTTCTACATCCTGGGCAGTGATGTGGAACACAGCGCAGTCAGTCAGTGTGTGAGCAAGAAAAAAAAAAAAAAAAAAAAAAAAAAAACTACAATAAAAATAAATAAATAAATAAATAAAATTAAAATCATTAGCAGGCCTGTCAATATCCACCAATAGATTTCTTGGGCTGCATTTGAAATAAAAAAAAAAACAATTTCCATGTAATTAAAAAGATCCTCAGAAGTTGCTGGCTCTGCAGTAGCAGCAAACGAGAACATGCCATTCAGCGTGCAAATTAGTTCAGAAATCCACATTTTTGTATTAATTATCTGCTGTGTGCTTCAAAAAATTTGGATTCATGTTGTTTATAAAAGTATAATAGAGGGTTTGCAGCATTTGATAATGGATAATGGATGTCAGTCACAGCCTATGGGAAATAACATTTCCAAGGTGGGAATACCCTATATTTTATTTGATTGTATATACCTTAATCTAAAACTATTTAAAAAAAAATAAAAATCAAGTTCAATAGTATCGTATGTGAAAAACAGATAGTTACAATCAAGTATATTGTACAAGTGGTTTCACAACAATAAAGTTAACTAAATAAATTAACTAAATAAGATAACAGAGCACATGAATGACACTAGCAAGCTTGGGTTAGCAGCTCGAGTGTATTAAAAATTGACAACATTAGCAGGTACTTGACTAAGTAAGCTCTTAACCAATGCTAGAAAAGAGCCATAGCTCAATAGCAGCTATTGCTGTGAAAAATGATCCAGATGCAACACAACGTCAGAAGGCTCTTGGCATTAGATGCATAATAGTGTGTGTTCAGTCTAAGATATATTGTGGGTGAACCAGCGGCTACGCAGGTTATCTGACAACACAAAGGCGAAGGTGGAGACGGGGGAGGAATCTCAATCTGACTTTCAAAAGACACTGGATTTTATACAGGAAGTTATTATTGATGACAGGCAGGTGACGCATTCTTTGAGGCATGAAAGCAATGTTTTGCAAATGTAAAGTTAGCTTCAACTAAAATGGACGAGAACCATAAAATCCTTGAATTGTAACCCTATATTAAGTGTATCATGTTACATTTTCTATCTACCTGGGCTTGTAATAGGTGATGTTATTTTAAACAATAGCATCTTTAGTAATGAGACACCACATTACTGTAGCCTCCCAGTGATGCTTCACTGGTCTCATTAGGATGTCCTGTGAATGGTTTTATTATTATACTGGCATGTAGTAAAAGAATACCATCTCCTTTCTGAAACCCAATGTAGTGCTTTTCAGAGTTTTATACCTTTAGCTGCTTTGTATCGTAACAGTGAAGTGAAATGTCTATCCAAACGATTTGTATCATTATGGCTCTCCTTGAAGTAAAATAGACAGTCCTGCAGTGCTTCTGATTAGCTGAAGAAAAAAAACAAAAACAATTATTACGACTAGACTGTCTTTACTTTTGCTGTGATTAGTTTCTTACATGGTTATTAATGGCATCTTATGTTGTCTTGTTGTTGTTGTTGTTGTTGTTGTTGTTGTTGTTATTGATCATATTCTTTAAATATGTGTATGAATACATTCCACCCAAAGTGCATTGTACCTTCATGTTAGTATCTGGTCTTCAAATCTCAGTGGTAATGTTTGTTTAGATCTTATCTGGGATCTCTGTGTGGAGTCACATGACACCTCTGTTGCCATATTGATCCTCAGTGTAGAGCTCACTGCAACCTATAAGAAAAATGATTCTTCATTGACGTGTCTTGGAACCGACTTTTGCTATTGTAAAAGCATAGCAAAGTGAAATTAAGCACAGTTAAAGCACGGTAAAGCATAACAGCAACATGTTCTAATAACAGTTTCAGAAATTCAAGGTCATGCTGGAAAGATAATGGAATAGTTTAATAAATTAATTTTTTCGGCAAACTTTGATTGTTGGTGCCAACTGGTAAAAGTTTCAAGGCAGATCTTATTCATTTATTCATGAAAATGTTCATTTTGTCAGCAGAAGAAGACAACACTGTGTTCTGTTACAGAATACATTTGTAAATATGATTTAGATTAATTTCCAGAATGTCGATTCTTAGACGGGATAGAACCAGTATTATGACATTTGGTTAATTTGCTTTTTTTAACAGGCTTAAATAAACAGACCTCATTCTCAGTAAGTTCCCAGAATGTGGGTCTTAAAGGCTTTAATATATTTCTGTATCTATACTGTAATGAGAATGATATTATTCACTGAATAACCACATAAACAAACACCTTAGTACATTTCTGCATTGTTTCCAGGGGGGACACAATAAAAAGGTGGTCCTAAGAAATCTCCCCATGTGAGGACCCTTGGATATGGCTAGCATTTAAACACAAAAGCTGAACTCCACAATGACATGCTACTTTGTTGTTATAAAGCTGTAGAATAAGCAAGCAGATTTAATAGTCTGTCACAGGATTAAAGACAACAATCGACTTAACAGTGATACCTTTGAACTATGAAGGCAACATGAGGAAAATAAACAGTGATTAAATATGGCACCAAATCAACAAAACAATCTTATAACCTAGATCTGCCCCAGGGCACACTTTATTGGCTGCGATTGCCACAGCCAGACAATTTAACAGACCGTTTTATATATGTCGGGTCAATGATTTTCCTATTGAACTGGAACTCTGAGTACAATAATGATTGCCTGACATTAGAAAATTCTCCTGTAGCAATGAGAACGGTGAACCTAGTCAGAGTGTGGTGTGTACAAAGTGGAAACCCAAGTCACAAACCATACCAAACTTAAAGGGAATTTTTTTACATTTCGAGAGAGAGTTACCAGACCTGCCCTTGTACCAATACCTAGTTTCTCTACTGAATATTATTTTATTGTTTTTATTTTACAGGTTCAGACCCCTCTGAGCTGTAAGCTAATGAGAGGCCAGAAAAAGTGGGCTCTTCCACTGCCAGAGAGCACTGTCAACACACTGTCTAAGAATAAAAAACCCAGAATGAAATGCCCTCACGTGTGACCATCTACAGAATCTGAAGACCCTTAAAAAAATGCTTTGCATGCTTCATCATTCAATATTCATGCAGAAACTATTTAAATGACATGAATGCTTAACTGCTGGAATCTATCTAATAGTTATGAGAGAGAAATGTCATGTGCCAGTGACTGTATACTTTGATACTCAGGTGTTTGACTTGTCAATTGATGAGTAGATGCTAATGTAAAGGGATATTTTACTGCTATGGTAAGCTAACACTCACAAACTACACAATTCTCCGATATTTAAAAATAGGCCAAATGACATTAAACTTAGATACAATGTAGAATCATAGAAGACTAACATGAAAGTGTTGCATAATCTCTGCCCATGGTGCTTACAAGCTCCCAGCCTGACCAAGGAGGACCTGGCTTCAATCTAGCTACGCCTTTAGTTTTAGTTTTTTAGTTTTGTTTTAACCCTTTGCCGTCGGACCGTTCTATTTTCGGTGTCTGAGAACCCAAAAAAATTCTGTGATGTCCGTGAACAGCTACTTCAGACCTTTCTATTAATATATTGGGTTTTAAATTCTGATTTCAGGTTACCAAACAACAAGCAATAAAACAAACATGTTTATGTGCATGTCCAAATATGGGAATTCTGATTAGGCAACAAAGGGTTAACTGCGGCACACCAATAAACTATAGATTTTCAAAGCCATTAACGTTATAGATTTTATAACAGGGTTGAGTCTGTTCTCCTCAAAAGAATATGTGAAGCACAAAGAGATAACAATTTTTAGACGTGTCCTTGAAAATAAAACATTGCTGACGTGTTAGATTTGGACTGCAAGACATTGACATCACTTGTCAGTTTCTTAAAACTCCCTTTCTTATATGCACCTAATCTTATTTTATTCAGGTCCTTGAGTAGCATCTGTCAAAATTACAAATGGTTTGCAAGCTTGTTAATTTTTTAATGAAACATGACTACCCCTGTAACACTGAAGCTTTTTCCTCCTTAATGCATAGGCTTCCAGAATGCTTTCCAGTATTAACAGACTGTATCTTATGCAGGGATTTTCTATTGATATACTTAGTTTGCTGCATGATTATCTGATTAAGCAAGGCTATTCAGCTGTGTCCTAATGTATAGGTGATACAATCTTTAAAAACATGTGTTTGGAGTTCAAATATGTTATAATAAATGCAATGTATATACTGCATAAACAAATGAATAAATAATTACATGGTGACACTTTATATTAAGGTGTTGCTTATTAATGTTTTATAAATATATAATAGATGCTTAACAACTATCTTATATAGTGTTAATAAAGCATTTTAGATGGTTTATAAAAATGCAATAGCCATAGATGGAATTACGTTTAAACATCCCAAAGTACACTAGGTGGCTTAAAACTGTCTCTTTTATAAAACTGTAATTCTATCTATGGCTATTGCACAGTTATATACCATCTATAATGTGTTCACTATATAACATAGTTATTAAGCATATATTATATATTTATTAAACATTTATAAAACATTAATAAGCAGCACCTTAACATAAAGTGTTACTGCATACATTTAGAGAAAAATGTAGAATGGTTAAGTTTTCCATGCAGTAGTTTAGTAGTATGGCAGCAAGTCTATTGCACACTTTATTAGACCACAACTTATTTCTGCAAATAATTATAATACTTCTTGTATACATTGGCTTTTGCATGCAGGGTATTGAATAAGAGATTTCTGTGATGTTCATTTTTTTTTTGCTAAAATTACATGACATGAACATTCTAAAAGTTCACTGTATAAAATCAAAGTGCATCAAATCTGAGTACAATGAACTGCAGAATCGTGGAAAAGTGCAGGTACAAAATGTAAAGCTAAAAGAAACTAAGTACAGGGTATGGGAAAAGGAAAAAGCATGTTAATCTGCATAAATTAGCGTGGTAATTTGCTGTGCTACTGTAAACTTTTATAAAGGAGGATGTGAAAAAAACCTTATATCCATCTTATATCCATTTTTAATTCAGCATTTGCATTGTACGCTAGGGTAAGGATGTAAAGAATGCATGCTGACCTGATACACAAGCGGATTCATTTTACATCCTGACCTTTTATTTGCCTATTAAGATTGATCTCTTGGATCAAAACTCCGCTCTCCTTCAAGTGACAGAGGTGGAGCGGTGGATGACAAATTCACAGTGCCACCCAGACCCTGGGGCATGAGCGGCACATCTGTGGTGATTCATGAACCATTTCCTTGCCAACATCACGTCAATCACTGTTGTTACTCATAAACCACCTCCAGAGATCTTTAAAAAACAGTAACTGACAGAACTGTGATGACTAGGGAAGCTGATCAGAATCTGAGCTGCTATAAATACGAATAATTTTCCAGTTCTTATGGTAATTTAATGCCACTGCTTGTTTCACATTCTGCACAAATGATTTTTGATATGTGGACAACGGAATTAACTCAATAGCAGATTAAATATAAATGGGCTGATCAATCAAAGCAATAGAGCTATCACTTTTTGCTTACAAGTAATTAATGAATTAATAAACAATGTATGATAAAAAGCTTTGGAACCATTTATATAAATATAAATGGTCGCTTATACACTATTTAAAATGCTCTGCACAGCTGCATGCAAAAACAAAAAAAGTTTAGTTAGGAAGGTTTGAGTATTTTTTCAGTGTAAATGAAAGGAAAGGTTCTGCATATACAACCTTGGACAAAAGTTTTGCATCAGTCAGTAGAATTAACACTTTTAGTTTCATAAAGCCAATGAAACCTGCTGAATATGGTTAAATGTTTTTTAAATGTTAGCTATTTTACATTTCTTAAAATGCCATGTTATATCTATTATAACAAAATCAAATACATTGGTATTTTAATTATAATATGCCCAAGTAATGCATAAACATGCACATAAATACAAAGTTTTAACATAACTAAAAAAGAAATGGATGTATTTGGATTTATTTATACAGTATGTTTAAAAAGGAATTTTTTGCTCTTTTGTTCTGTAAGTATGGAGAACCTCACAAGACACAGGCCTGACTCACTAAATGAAAACTCCAAACAAATGGAATCAGGTAAATTATACAATATTACCCTATCACAGGGTTATAAACGACTCCCTTGGCAGATGATGTTTAAGCACTGTTTTTGTTAGTGTTCTGCATTGCAGAGCATGTTTGATTACATTACGCTTCTATTACAATTGTAGTTAATGGTTCTGTTGCACTTTATTAACTCCAGTCATCTTCCCAGTGATATACAACTAGACATCAGTGCGCTGCACAAAGAAAAATGAGCACGCATCCAGGTGATAGTGGTGCACTGTTTTTTGTTTGATTTAGAACAAAAAAAGCTCTCACCTTCAATTTGCTATCTAAACAACGCATTACTTGATAATGTTTCACAATGGTTGTCTAAAATCTGGTGGGCTCTGTACTATTGAATCTTGTTTTCTGACCTGAACCTGCTTAACTAGACACATAGCAACTATTATCTGGGAGTGAAAATACACACAATATAGCATCACGATTGTTAGTAAGGCAGTGTTCTAACTCCAGATGGGGTTGACATTAATGCAATGTATGTGCTTTTTCATTAAGGATCTATCCTCTCGTTAAATATGAGCTACTGATCATTGTGGTATTTGGAAGAAATACACTCCTAATGAAATTCCATAATTCTGCATGAAGGTCACATGACAACCATGACACAGCTTGTCCCTGTGGCACCATTTTCTGTGCATATTATACTAAAGAAAATCAAGATTAATTACCGAAGCAATGTTATTAGGGGACTGTTTTATCTATTCCACTGAATGCTGTGCATATGGAGGGACATGCCAGGCAATCTTCTAGTTATAAATCATGAAGCTAAAACTCTCTGACAATGCTTATATTAAAAATGTTTAAACAAAAACCATGTAACTATTTAACCGTGGAGATTTTTGTAGACATGCAGGCTTTTATTGTATGAAATAAAATGCAACATTTTATTGAACTCAAGTTACATTTATAGACAGTAAACATACATTTCATGATGGACCGTAATTCATTTTTATACTCCAACACAACCCTTTACCCTAACTCTAAACTGACATTTATTTCAAAAGTGTTACCCATATTTGAAAGTGTCATGAAGGCTTTTTTTCCTGCCATAGTCAATTTGAGTTTTACAGACCTGATCAGGAAGTTTTCAGGCTCAAAAAAAGTCCAAGAAGAGGAGAGTGAGCTATTATCCCCCGTGAACTCCTGGTCTGGCAGTTTCTGTCCTACATCTCAACCATATTGTAGCTGACACCACGGCGCTAACTTTTACATATTGTATTCTCTCCAGCATCCTGGGATTAAAATAAAGCTAATGTCAAGTGACAAATGAAGTAGCTACGTTTCTGGGGCTTACAAGACCCCCCAAACCCCCCCCCCCCCCCCCCCCCCCCCCCCCCCCCCCCCCCCCCCCCCCGGAGCAGCTATAACTCAAGGTTGCACAGCTCCTTAAACATTACAGCAAAAAAAAAAACGAATGTGAATTCTATTCCACTGTAATTAAATAAATTAATCCTGTGCAACAGAATACAGGTACAATGCTTGATTGCCTTACAAAAACTGACAGAGCTAGTCCAGCATGTGAGACCCCCTACATGTACATGTGTTTTCGATCCGGATCACTTTCCTCTGGTATAGATTCCTTAGCACTTGAGGTAGCTGTGGTAAAGCCATTGCTAAGTTGGACCCCAAAGTCCTTAATAAGTATATGCCATTGTTATCTGAGGTTCTAGAGAGAGTTGATGCCAATCAATGACATACATTTCTAGCATATATGAAAAATGTTAGTCTGGACTTCGTGCTTTGACCGTGATCTATAATTAAAGTTACTAAGCTATTCTTTTATCATTTAAGAAACATGGCTAAACTGAGGTCTATTATTTCTGTACTTGATTTTGAAAGACTAACGCACACCTTTCTTTCATCTAGTATCACATCAAGTGTAATGTTTCACTTGCAGATCATTCAGAACTTTCTAACTAAAATCATTAAAAGTCAATATATTACCCCTGTCCTCTTTGGACTTGCTGCCTGTGCAGTTTAGAATTGTTTTTAAGACTGTGTTTTTAATTTAAAGCCCTTAATGGATTAGGATCCAGTTACTTACACAAATTAGTGACAATGTATAATCCTAATCACACTCTTAAATCACAGGAGGCGGGGCTGCTGGTTTTTCCAGGGTGAATAAAATTAATATGGTAGCAAGAGCCTTTTCTTGTTAAGCTCCTAAATAATGGAATGCTCTGCCTCCTGTCAGGAAAACTGGGACTCTTCCTGTTTTACAAAATAGCTTTTCTATCTTAGTTTTCCTACTTTACAAGCAAAACAGCATTTGCTGTGAGATCTTAAGAAATTGGGAGAGAGTTTTAGTAATACTTCATTAAAATGAATTGACCGTTCCTTCCTTTAAGGTGTGTAACTGGTAAAACTGATACCGACAATGTTTCTAAAACAGCGGGTTTCATTCCAGACAAGTAAGACCTGACCTGACATACTTGTCTCAACTAAGCCACTTTGTATCTACCCATACGTCAAGTAGGGAATTGAATTAGAAAGCACATGAAGATTGTCCAATATGTTTTAGAAAATAATAATTTCTCTTCAAGTTAGTGCATTCAATTATGTAGAGGAAAACGGAAATCTAATCGCACGTTCATCTGCTAGCTCGACAAAGTTACTCAGGTAATATTTAGAGAAATATCAGGTATTCAATGTTGAATGAACTCAGCAACCAAGCAAAACCAATATCATACAGCCACTTGCTGGGACAATATCCATTAGACCCAAAACAAGCCAGATTGTAATTCAAGATGATATAATTCCCTGTTTACTGATATGTTTACGATAAAGTCACTGATAACCCAGATTGATATCCATTAAATGAGAGTAGATGTTAAAACTTCATGATGATTTGAACTCGCTCTCGCCAACATAAGCACCAACTAAGACTTAGCTTTACAGTAAACTAATGTTATCCATCTGCAACTCCATCCATTTGTGTTTCTTTACATCTGATGATGTAGATAACCCTGATATATATTCTGATAAAAAGAGGATGAGAATAACCATGCAGCACTGAAAGGCCCCCATATAAACGTTTAGGTCTATGTCAGCTATTAAACTCAGCAGGATGTATTTTTTCTGTCCTGTAATTCATGGATTGACGTTCAGCTCTAAATTTTGAAATTGAATACACAGGATTCCAGAATAACAATAACAATACTAATTGTAAAAACACACGAACACTAAACTGTCGGCTGATCTTTTCTATTTAATCATGGTCTTGTAACTACAAAACCATAAGTGTAAATATTGTAGTATTACAATAACAATGTTGTAAGATACTGTAAATGTAATAAGATAAACTTATTCTCACAACTTTAATATCAAAACAACATAAAGGAAAGTTATATTTTTCCTGATTCGTTTATATTACTCACCTATATTGCATGTCTCCCAGTAATAATGCTTCAAATGAAAACATTTTATATGGTGTCCCACATCTGTATTAAAGGCTGCTGCGATTCCAGTCATTAGCAAAAGCACAATGTTAAAATACACAAAACAAGAAAGTGAAGTGCAAGCTTTATAGAAACAAATATTGTCTAGAGATTTATGAGATTAAGGTTGCAGTTTTCTCCAGATGATTAGATACAGATTGTACTGTCTCTAAACAACATTTATGAAAATGACTAAATGCATAATTGAAACATGCATTATTACCAGTATCTACTACAGTGCGAAATTTGCTTCACATAATGTAGTCATCTGCATCACTTGATCATCACTGCAGAACCTTCTGGATTCAGGAATTAAATATGATGCTCTTGTCAACCAACCGTGCTTGCCTTCATTTCATGGTAAGTGCAGGGTCGCCTGCACCATAGAGAAAGCTCTGATGAAAACAGAGTGATCTCCCGTTGTGAGACCCACAACTTTGGAACCTCTGGGAATGAACATTCTTCTAATAATCATGACTCCATCCACAGAATTTTTGTATAATTACAAGTCTTGAATAACAACAAGTTTACTGCATTGTGTTTACTTTTCTTTTTAAACAACTGAAGAATGGCTTTTGCCTGAAACATCCTGAAAATATATATATATATATATATATATATATATATATATATATATATATATATATATATATATATATATTCAAAGGCAAATTGACACATTCAATAATCAAAAATTGCATTGTTTTATAATCAGGCCTTGCATAAAGACACCATCTGCAGAAAAGAACACCTCACCACTGACAAAAATAGTAAATCTTTTCAATGCCATTATCATAAATGATAAGTAACTTGTATTGAAGGTAAAAAGGCATTCTGGCCTTCAGTGGAGCATACCATTGTCCAAATTCAAATCACGAAAGCAGATTACTTACAAAACAGATAAATGGTACAAGACGACATTAGATATTGCCATTTTGTTTTGTGAGTTGTGCAGTCTAACTAATTGTTGTTTTTCAAATACCAATGTAATCACCATGTGTGGTGTCTCCTGATCTGGAACCATATTTGGCTGCAGCTACTTTTTACAGTAATTATTCCTGTTGGTCAGCACACAAGTACACCTTATTTATATTCATGCAGTTTCTCCCCATTTAACAACAGAAGTAGCTCGGAAATAGCTAAAACTCCACATTCCCAGCCTACTGCCTGGGGCCAGAGAATGCCCTGAAGGGCTGTAGTAATGGCCATGGTTATACCCAGCAATAAAAAAAGCAGTTTGAACAGACTGTGAACATGGCAGTTTCAGTGGTGGGATGAAATGTACTTTATCCATTTTAAACTTACAAGGACTTTATCCAAGACCTTATAAGTTTTCATTTCCCTTCTGTAACATTAGCTGCTATTGACCACATACAACACATTGCATTTGTTCTGTATTGGTGGAAATTGGCCCTTGGGCATGAAAAGGTAATGGGTATCTGACTTAATGGAGGGTGTTGAATGTATACCAGCTGTAAGGTGGGCTATTGCGGCTGTTATGAAGTTGTCATACCATTATTGCAAACTCACCAAGCTTGACCTCAGCAATAATACATCTATGCCATTTCACCCTAAAGAAGAATCAGTGCTAAAGCAGAATTCAACCATTGGACTATACAGAATATACTGTGCTAAGTGGACGGAAAAGCCCATCGCTCCAGTCATGCACCAATGAGAAAGAGAAACACTGTTTGTTTCAGTACTAAAAAACATTTACTAGATTGTATTGTATGTTGTTCTGTGCAAATTACTCCTCTTCTATCCAGTAAAAATGTTGGGATTAGTCATGTGATCATCCTGACTGGTAACCAAGGAAACAAACACATCTTCTGTCACCTGTTGAAGCACATGGCATAACAACAAAATGGTAAGTACATTTTTGTTTTCTAAAACATTGCATAAACAAAATGTAAAACATATTTATTTATTTATTTATTTATTTATTTATTTTAAAGTGTTGTGCCAGAGTAGAATGCCCTTTATGGATAATTTGAAGACAATTTATATTTAAAAACATCAGAAAACTCTATGTCATTTATAAATAACATTATGCTACTTCAATGAATATCATTTGATTTTTGCCAAATTTCTACACATTGTGATCGTCTTTTTTATAGTTGGATGTCAAAAGGTTTTATGGCAGGCAGATTAGCAATGCTGCAGCAGTCCCTGAAATTAAGAATGACAGTAATGCTAGTGAAGGTAGTTCAGATGAAGAAAGAATACTGTAGAACAAAATAATGGCAGAGAGAAGAGCAACGAAGAGAGCCTAGCTGAAAACGATGATGCAGAGTCACTACCCTCATCATCCTATGTGGCCAATGACAAGCCTCTTTAGAGATATACTGTCCTCACACGTTATCTAGCTCCCCTTTGGAAATCTAAACTTCCTCAGGTAAATGAAGTGCATTCTCTTTATTTGTATTTCAGACAGATTCTCACAATAGAGTGCATGCATAGCTATTGTCAAACTTGTATGCCTTTCTAAAGAAAATTAAGTCACCTTTGCAGTGCACCATGAAAGAGATTTACATTTTTACATGCCCATATTTGGTCTTCCAAGAACTCGCATGTTCTGGAAGCCAGAATGTGGAATCCCTCAAATTGCTGACGTCTTGTCTTCGAAGAGGTGGGAACAAATAAAAGCATAACTTCACTTCAATGATAATTCTATCCAGATAGCATTTAATTATATCATTTGACCTGTTAAACCTGGAGTGAAAAGACCCTTCAGGACTATAATTGGACACCCCTGTTTTACATCTATAGACAAAATAGTCTAGAATTCGTATGTGTTCTTGTTTCAAGTTGTGGATAAGACCTATTTTGTGAAAACAAATAAAAGTGAATGAAAAATAGAATCTAATTAAATGAAACACAAAACCCATTAAAGTTTATAAGTTTTAATACGTTCATTTGTGTTTGAAATGAGACAAAATAATATTTGAAAAGCATAAAAGAAATACATACCTTAGAAGGAATGAAATGTGCATGTTTGCATTTATGAATTACACAATACATTTTCCATGTATTAAACTAATATTTTATCATTTCATTCTTGTGTTGGAATTATTCTTTTCATAAACTTATTAACCATAGTTACACATTATCATGTTTAAATGGCATTCATCCCCAAAAAAGGTCAAAGGTGAAATATGTAATATTGAAGTATAAAACGAAGTTAAAATACCATTTTATTTTATTTATTTTTTGTCCGTGCAATAGAGGGTTAATTAATGCCTAAGGAAGACTGATGAAGGGGTCAGATGCTGATTTGAGCATGTTTGTCCTAATCATCCCCAAACAGGAAAACAAGAAGCATATGAAAAATAAATGGCTTTTTTTATATAGACAGTTTGCTGTAAGATGATTCCTGAAACATCTTAAGGCACTGTTAATAGGATAATCTCTGATTTAAACATTTAAACAGCCAAACTCAATACAAATCTGTATGTTTCAGGTTCCAGGTCGGTGTGCACATTCCAAGTTACTTTTCCCTTGAATATTTACATTTTTTAAAACATAAAGTTATATCATTTAATAATAATAATAATAATAATAATAATAATAATAATAATAAAAACAGTAACACACCTGCACACAATGCACCCACAATATCCTCAATCCACAGATGCAGATTAATCACTGTACTAATTTCTACCCTCAGTACAGACAGATGGGCGGATCGTTTTGAGAAAACGTATTAGTTAGCGTAACCATCAATCAACATCCTGATTCTTCCCTTTCCCTGGTGTGTTGTTTTTTGGTTCTAGAGATTGAACTTTCACCTGTGTATCATGTTACTGTCACAGACTCAGGTCAAATTTATTCATCAACATCTGTTGATTTGAAAACTCTGCTTTCCTTTATTAGCTCTCTAATGGATATCTAATGCTGTTTAATGGTGCAGCTGTGAGACAACACAGATACATTTTTCCTGTTAAAAAAACTTGCCATGCATTTTTCTGGAGCTCCGATAAACATCCGACAGGATATTAGAAGAGATACAAGTGCTGTTTTGGGTTTCTGGATCTCGGATTCTGGAGTGGTTACTGAAGCACTGGGCGGTGCTGCTGAGGATTCAAGTTGGGGCATTCTCTTACAGGAGTGCCAACCCATGCTTTACAATCATCCTTTACTTCCCCCTCTTTATTTTAGTTCCTCTTTTATTGTGCAAATAATCTTTTGGTTCTTGTTAATTGAGGATATGAAACTATTCCAAATACAAAAATATTGATGAAGTGCTGTATCCAGGTATCAGTGCTGTAGATGTTCTGATTGCTGCCAGACAACTGGAATGAGTTTGATCTACAGCACATGAAATGAGCACAACTTTTGCATTGTCTCTGAAATATCTACATGTTCCAAATTGAAGTATACAACACAATCAAAGAGCCAAAGATTCTTCAACCGAAGACAGGTCCATTGATACTATTGCTAGTTCAAATAAGAGGTAAATGAATGGATATTGAGAGAGTGGAAAGAATATTGTCCCTGTTTAACTGTGCAAGTCCATCACAGGGCACCACACACACAGAGGGCAAGTTAGAGTGACCATTCAACCTGAACAGCATGTCTTTGGACTATGAGAGGACACCAGAGTACCCGAAAAAAACCCACAAACACAAGGAGAACATGCAAACTCCACACAGACAGACTCCTAGACCAGAATCGAACCAAGGACCCTGGCGCTGTGAGGCAGCAGTGCTAACCACCACAGTACAGAGTCAAAACAAAGAAAACATGCCCATTCGGGTCTAAATTCTAACTGTCTTTAAAAAGTAATCAGCAGGTTGTTTGAACTGAGGTAGTTGTGCTAGTTAAATTGTACCTGTAGTGCTGATTTAACTTGGCTACAACCAACACAGGAATACTTTGTCTTTGCTGACTTGCCAGTTTGTTTTCTGAAAGCTGAACGTCAGTCCCTCCACTATCTAATGATATGTGTTCCAAGACTGTACTGCAAAGTACAGAGGCCCTGTAAGTCAGTTTAAAAGGGTTAAACTGGGCATAGAGTGGCACTGACTACACAAGACTGTGCAGTGCAAAGCTTGTGGGTGGTTTGCAGTTCCATTACAGAGCTTATAAACTGGTAGCAGTGTCCATTCAATATCCTTCACATTTATCTTTCAATTTGTTAAAAAAAAAAAAAAAAAGTTAATCTTGTCTTTTGTTTTCTCTTGTCTGTTTGGCACTTGCCCAACAGACAGAAGGAGCTTGAAGGTACCAGCTCTTGATTAAAATGTCATATCGCATGTAATTAATTAGCTTGTCTCTCCTTAGGGAAGTGATATAGAGCAAGAACCAGGCTTCCCTTTAACAATGCCTACGATAAGAATTAACGCAGAGTCGAGCACATTATCTCCCTCCACAATGTGCACACCACAATTAAATTGGAAACAGGTATTTGCAGACTTCGGACTATCTGCCTGTTAATCAATTAGATAAGAATGAGACAGCTTGAAAGGGATATCAATAAGGAGAAACTCAATTATAAATGCTGGCTGTCAGACCTTGATTCTGTTGTGCTTCCTTCTTGGCATGGTCCCTTGAGTAAGCCGTGGAAGATTCAGCAATGCCTTATTCTGCTACACTAAGTCAGCTCCTGGATTGTAACATGATGTCAAATCTGTTGCTTTGTGGATATTTTGACCAGTGGGAACATGCACTCCATAATGTGAACTGCTGTTTCATTAAACAATGAGAGCAGCATGGATAACCTCAACCAGCATTTCTTGAAAAAGGATTCACTGTCAGCTGATTTGTTTTTTGTACACCTGTTAGAAATACTAACATTGGGCAACATTATTTTGAAGCCGGATGTTTTTGTCTGGATGTTTTCTAGTCATGCTGGTTCAAGACAATGTAAGTTTTCAGTCAGAGTTGTCACAGGTAAGTAGGTGTTACCAGGGATTCGTTGTGAAACACTTTTTTTAATTAAATAAATATATGTGTGTCAAAAACAGTATACAATGTAATGACAGCTTATATTGTATATTCAGGTTACCTTCTTAGTCTAGTCATCAGTCATGCAAGCATTAAAAGTGGCACTCGAGGCTCTATACCTGACAATAAGATGTCTGTTTTCCTACATTAAATATAACACACTTGCCCATTCTGTTGATCGGTGTCTTCTTGCTCCTCCCCAGGCCATAAGAAAAGTCCAGTTAAAAGGATATTAAATGGATGTATAGTACCTTGCTGCACATGGCAGCTCTGTGTCTGTCAGACTTGTAGTAAATGCATTGTTGTTCTCTTGTATGACAAGGCTTTTCAGAACTCTATGGTACTACATATGATTTGAAATTGCCAAGGTGATGTGTTGTAATCCATGTAACAAAATTGACACACTATATTTTCAGAGACTTGCATGTCATCGTCCGCAGAGGTGTTGTCTTTTGTTGAAATACCACATGGAAAAAAAAAAAAAAAAATTCAAGAACAAAGGGTTATCAAGTGTTTATTATCTCTATTTGAATTATTGATATCATTTGGTTTTAATCTTAACATTAATGCTTATGATGATTTTACATGAAGTTCACATACAGTATTTTATTTTGTGCTTACGTTTCACTGGTTTTGTTTTTGATCACATTTCTGACATAATTAAATGCCAATTTTTTCTGCAATTTGAAGGTTTGAAGACAAAATGCAACATGAATATCATATTAGCAGGGCTATCCAGTTATGACTTTTCCTAAATACCTGTATTAAATACCCTGACAGCATTTGAAAAGCAGGTTCACGAAAATAAGGAAGTTATAATCCTACCCACCTAGAACTGCCAAAGGCAGTCATTTTGATTGCCTTTTACAATACATGTTGTTATTTTGAATATAACCTACAATATTTGATTTTATTTATACAATATAACCTACAATATTTGATTTATACAAGCCTGCTATTATCTCTACTGCACCTGGCAACCATAAATTCCTTCATTTTGTACAAGGAATGCACTGGGGAAAATACCAGTAAGAGAAATTTCATCTTAAAGCTAGCCAAAGCGCTTTAGCAGAAACATTTTTTGAAGTAATCCTTTATATGTTAGAAAATAACCCTGTTTATGTTTAATTGCTCATTTAAATACAGCATTTCGGCTGAGCAGATGTTTGATATGACGTTCTTGAATAAAACAATTGAGTTATATCCTTGTCTTTCTTTAATATTGATGTTGTTTAAAATGTAACCGTCATAATGACGGCTGGCAGCAGTTTTAGGTGCAAGTATAACCGGGGCGGTTCTAGTGTTAACCTGGATGGCAGAGAAAGTAGTTAATTATCAGTCTTGCAAGAGCAATTTTCCTTGTGTCTTTCAAAAAAGTGCAAATTACCTATTTAAACAGTTTAATATAAATCATACGTCTTATGATGTGTGTGTTTAAAGTCATGGATTAAATTAAATTAAATTAAATACACTTCATAGACTTGCATGCAATAAAATAAGCAAACCAAAAGATTGCAACAGGGGGGCATCTGATTTGCGTGACAATTGGTAAGTAAGTCATGCATCAATATCCTTTTAGATTTAGAATGACAGCACAACATAACTATGATAGTGTGTGTGTGTGTGTGTGTGTGTGTGTGTGTGTGTGTGTAATAATACTGTGTAAACAAGCTTTCAAAACACAAGCCATCGCATTTGAGTATGGGCTTCGGCTTTGTGCACACCCATTTGGGGAATGCAGACTGTATACATTTTTATATAGAGTTCACAGTAACGAGATAAACAATAAAAAGGTGGGACTGGAGGTGATACAGCATTTTTAGGATGTGAAGTCGTCCATTCTTTCGAAAGCTAACCTTTTCCAAATCGAAAGTAATTTTAGGAAGCTCATTCACATATTATAAATAATTGAATAGAATCTTTATTCATTGAATGAATAGAATAAAAGCATGAATTATTTTTCATAAATCATATTGCTGCCCTATGTAAATGCATAGTTCCTGTGACATATAATGAAATGAAACAATAAATACTATATTATAAAACCAGCATAGCCTTAAAAATCTGGGGTATATAGTCACCTTAAAAAAATATGAGAAGGTTGAAAATTAAGAATATTTTTCAGAGACTAAAATCAAAAGCTAGATGATATTCAGGTACATGGTTACTGAATAATAAATGCACTCTTTACAAATAATGTATTTAGTTAAATAATTTAAATCTGTAGAAAACTAAGTAAACCAGTGTTGTCAGTTTTATTATCTGACACATGTAATTTAATAAAATATTTCAAGGATATTTCGTTCTAAAAGTAAATAATATCAGCATTTACTCATAGACCATACTAGCAAATACGTGTTTTCACTGTCAATTAATCTTGCAAGACAAAACACTGCATGTAGGATATCACATGTCCATATTTATTTATAGTGCCCAGCTGTTTTAAGTAGAAAAGCTTTCTCTTTTCTGTGCTTAATGTTGCTAATATTCGAGTTAAATTGTTAAAGTTCTAATGTAGCTTGATGCATGATTGAGAAATCTAGGAAGTATGTCTGTTTTAGTGATAACAAACAAGTAAAATGATAATCTATATATTCTCATCCTAGACTATGGTGACATTTTGATAAGGTCAGCTAGTGCATCATCTTTAAAACAACTTGATGGAGTGCATAACAGAAAGGTGAGATTTATTTCTCTGTTTATTCATTGTTAATGTCACTGCACCACACATGTGAGCCTTAGATGGTTACCAATAAAAGCAAGAAAAAATATGCATGACCCTTTACACTGGTCCTTGCAGGGAGCTGTTTAAGAGCAAAAACCTCATTAAAAAAATGATTGTAATGGAATAGGGGGAGCACTAAACCTTATTGGGTTAAGAGAAAACAATTAGCTTGTGATACATTTTCATATGAACGCCTCCTGATAAATCCAATGACAAACACTTCAGCTGAATTCAAATCTTAACACTTATTGTTGCATATACAGTATATTACATGCTGAGTGAGACTTGCGTGGTGATTTCTCAGATGGCTTTTGAATAGTGTTACAGCTACTGCCTGCCTCAGAGTTTTCGTTGTTCTGTTCTCTGACTAAATAAATACCACAGTATATTTGCCAATTTTTCTTTAATTCTTTGTAACAGAGATAAAAAAAAAAAAAAAAAAAGATTGTTGAGTGATTTAAATGCTGTTTCAGTTGTATGTTGACATTTTTATCTACAGAAACCATTTTTAGATAATTATTACTATTAAGTCATAGTAATATTAATAGATCAGGTAAGTAAGCTGGTCTATGATGTCATAGCCATGCGGTAAGATAATTATTACCGCACAGTCATGTGATCTTGTTCAGCAAATTACAGCACTTAATTTATCCAAGCCATTTTATAAACTGGTTTAACAAATTACACTTGTATTATACAATTACTGTCACCTTATTAATTATTAAACATCTTTCCCCAAGTTACAGAGATATACTTGAGGTGTACAAACGTATGCCACACTTAAATTAGCCATGTATGTTGTGAGAGTTATGTATGTTAACATTATTTTGGGGGCTTTATCCCTTCAGATAAAGAAATTGAGGTTGTCTACCATAGAAAATGAGCAGATAAGTTTGGTTGAAGCCTTGAAAGATGACACAAATCTTCAGATGACCCAGAATGTCAGAGGGAATAAATCAGTAAAATCATCAAACTGTCTGTTTCTGGCACTAACAGTGGTGGAGTTTTAAGTGCCAAAAATACGTTGGCAGCATTGAATGTTTTTACTACATTATTTGAATTCTGCTGAGCACAATAAGTGCGCGTTTATACAAGATTCATTTGTATTTTAATTTTATAAGTGTCTTATAGTAAAATGAATATTACATTTCCTAATCATTAACACATAATTGCCAAGTTGTGCTATAATAATAATAATAATAATAATAATAATAATAATAATAATAATAATAATAATAATAATAATAATAATAATGTTTTATTTTTTTAAATGCCTGTTTTGTCACAAAAGTATGTTTGTGGGCCATGCTTAGGGTACGAATAATGATTACATTAGTTGTAGTGATTGTGAAAGTATGATTAGAAATGGAACCAGTATAACAGGTTTGTGAACACATTTTCCCTCTAGTTTAAGTTTTCAAATTTCAAATAGGTTTATTTGTACCTTTTATTGTTGTTGTGGACTGTTTGGCTGCTGTCACTGTAGTTGCTGTTCTGTCTCGATGGCAGGGCCCTGTGCTGATTAATTTTTTAGAAAGGGAACCGGTGATGCAATTTGATTGCAGTTTTCTAATGTGACTGTGTAGGTGCTGTGAAACTCAAGAAAGAACAAACTTGCAACTCTAATGGCTGAAACACTTTATAGTATGGTGATTGTCAGCAAGAGGTGGAATGTCGGTGTGTTTCAGTTTTGAGTACCATGTGAACGATTTCTCAGGCGCTCTTGATTAGAGTATTAATACATTAAAAAACCAACTAGATGTTTTACATGAGAGAGAGGATAGATGGATGCAAGGAGCTAGCAAGAAAGTAAATGTAAGGAAACCAACCAAAAATGTTAGCTTGTAGAACCTAATCGTCTTTTCCTGTTTAGAAAATGTTCTGTTACCTTCTAGTGCCTTATGAAACATGCTCATTAGAGGATGTACATATGGTGTGAAAAGTTAATTGAGAAGATATTAGCAGGTTGGATAATAATAAGTGTGCTATGTTAAAATGTCAGTGTTTTATCACCAGGTGATGGCCAAATGAATGCCTATTTAGTTTGACGAGTTTATGGCAGTGACCAGGGCTGCTTAGAGATATGCATGACCTATATGTATTATTGGCACTTTTTAATTACATTGCAGGTAATTTCATTGTATTTCATTCTTATTTACGAAATAACTGTACGCATTCAGTAAGGTGCCAGTAATGTAATTTTTAAATGAATGCCAATTCACGTTCTAATACTTATTAGCTGGTTGCATAGATATCAAAGTTATAAATAAGACATGTCCAGCAGTGTATACCGGTATAGCATACTTTTGTCTACCAAACAGCAATAACGATTTGTAGCTTTTTGCCTGCTTCCTGTACATACAAATGACTGTAGCAGGATAATGTGAAATCCAGGTGAATCCATATGATTTGATTTGTGACCTTGGCAAAGCATATGAATTTCTTACATCCCTAACCTTGCTCTGCTCCGTTTTTAAAGCAATGTTACGCGTCAGCTGAATACCATATGGAGCATCCATCAAGTAAACTACAACCGATCAAACAATGGCTGCAATATCATAGAAATACAAGCTGAATATATTTACTAGTTAAGAACATAAGAACATAAGAAAGTTTACAAACGAGAGGAGGCCATTCGGCCCATCTTGCTCGTTTGGTTGTTAGTAGCTTATTGATCCCAAAATCTCATCAAGCAGCTTCTTGAAGGATCCCAGGGTGTCAGCTTCAACAACATTACTGGGGAGTTGATTCCAGACCCTCACAATTCTCTGTGTAAAAAAGTGTCTCCTATTTTCTGTTCTGAATGCCCCTTTTTCTAAACTCCATTTGTGACCCCTGGTCCTTGTTTCTTTTTTCAGGCTGAAAAAGTCCCTTGCGTCCACACTGTCAATACCTTTTAGAATTTTGAATGCTTGAATTAGGTCGCCACGTAGTCTTCTTTGTTCAAGACTGAACAGATTCAATTCTTTTAGCCTGTCTGCATATGACATGCCTTTTAAGCCCGGAATAATTCTGGTCGCTCTTCTTTGCACTCTTTCTAGAGCAGCAATATCTTTTTTATAGCGAGGTGACCAGAACTGCACACAATATTCAAGATGAGGTCTTACAAGTGCATTGTACAGTTTTAACATTACTTCCCTTGATTTAAATTCAACACTTTTCACAATGTATCCGAGTATCTTGTTAGCCTTTTTTATAGCTTCCCCACACTGTCTAGATGAAGACATTTCTGAGTCAACAAAAACTCCTAGGTCTTTTTCATAGATTCCTTCTCCAATTTCAATATCTCCCATATGATATTTATAATGTACATTTTTATTTCCTGCGTGCAGTACCTTACACTTTTCTCTATTAAATGTCATTTGCCATGTATCTGCCCAGTTCTGAATCTTGTCTAGATCATTTTGAATGACCTTTGCTGCTGCAACAGTGTTTGCCACTCCTCCTACTTTTGTGTCGTCTGCAAATTTAACAAGTTTGCTTACTATACCAGAATCTAAATCATTAATGTAGATTAGGAATAGCAGAGGACCTAATACTGATCCCTGTGGTACACCGCTGGTTACCACACTCCATTCTGAGGTTTTTCCTCTAATCAGTACTTTCTGTTTTCTACATGTTAACCACTCCCTAATCCATGTACATGTGTTTCCTTGAATCCCAACTGCGTTCAGTTTGAGAATTAATCTTTTGTGCGGGACTTTGTCAAAAGCTTTCTGGAAATCTAAATAAACCATGTCATATGCTTTGCAATTATCCATTATCGATGTTGCATCCTCAAAAAAATCAAGCAAGTTAGTTAGGCACGATCTCCCTTTCCTAAAACCATGTTGACTGTCTCCCAGTACTCTGTTACCATATAGGTAATTTTCCATTTTGGATCTTATTATAGTTTCCATAAGTTTGCATATAATAGAAGTCAGGCTTACTGGTCTGTAGTTACCTGGTTCAGTTTTGTTTCCCTTTTTGTGGATCGGTATTACGTTTGCAATTTTCCAGTCTGTCGGTACCACCCCTGTGTCAAGAGACTGCTGCATGATCTTGGTTAGCGGTTTGTAAATTACTTCTTTCATTTCTTTGAGTACTACTGGGAGGATCTCATCCGGCCCAGGGGATTTGTTTATTTTAAGAGCTCCTAGTCCCTTTAACACTTCTGCCTCAGTTATGCTAAAGTTATTTAAAACTGGATAGGAACTGGATGACATGTGGGGCATGTTGTCAGTATCTTCCTTTGTAAAAACTTGTGAAAAGTAATCATTTAACATATTTGCTATTTTTTTTTCTTCCACTACGATTTTGCCATTTGTATCTCTTAAACATTTAATCTCCTCTTTGAATGTTCTCTTGCTGTTGTAATATTGGAAAAACATTTTGGAATTGGTTTTAGCTCCCTTAGCAATGTTCATTTCTATTTCTCTCTTGGCCTTTCTAACTTCCTTTTTGACTTGCATTTGCAGTTCTGTGTACTCTTTCTGTGTACTTTCTTTTTGGTCCTTTTTTAATGCTCTGTAAAGTGCCTTTTTTCGCTGAATATTTTTTTTAATTGATCTATTAAACCATTTTGGCAATTTAGTTTTACATTTAGATTTGTCTACTTTAGGGATATAATTGTTTTGCGCCTCTAGTACTACGTTTTTGAAGAACAACCATCCTTCTTCTGTGGGTGTTTTCTCTATTTTACTCCAATCTACTTCTGTTAGTCTCTGTTTCATGCCTTCATAGTTTGCTTTTCTAAAATTGTAAACCTTAGCTTTAGTCTTTACTTTTGAGGATTTAAAAAACACTTCAAATGAGACCATGTTGTGGTCTGAGTTTGCCAGTGGTTCTCTGACCTCTGTTTTAGTTATTCTATCTTCGTTATTTGAAAAGACTAAATCAAGGCATGCCTCCCCTCTAGTGGGTGCCTTCACAAATTGTGTTAGGAAGCAGTCATTTGTCATTTCCACCATTTCTATTTCGTCCTTCGCGCTACCCACCGGGTTTTCCCATTTTATTTGGGGGAAGTTGAAATCCCCCATTAGTATGGCTTCTCCTTTGCTACACACATTTCTAATGTCATTGTATAACAGATTATTGTGCTCACCGTCTGAATCTGGCGGTCTATAGCATGCTCCTATTATTATGCCTTTTGAATTTTTGTCTGTTATTCTGACCCATATTGATTCGGTTTTATTTTCTTTGTCCAGGTTTAACACCTGGGCTTCAAAACTGTTTCTTATGTATAGCGCTACCCCTCCTCCTCGTCTGTCCTGCCTGTCTTTCCTATACAGTGTATACCCACAAATATTATATTCGTCCCCATCACTCTCAGATAACCACGTTTCTGTAACACCTATCACATCATAGTTACCTGTTAGTGCAGTAGCTTCAAGTTCTAGAATTTTGTTATTTGAAGTTGTAAAGTTTTGAAGTTTTACTTTAAGTCGCAAATGCATAACGCATTTCAATGTATAGCATGAATTTGGATAGATATGTGGCCTTTAATTTTAATTGTAATACATTAAAGCCTGCATAACAGATAACAATATTTATAAATATGAATGTATAATTGACATATCTAATTGTGATGCTTTTATTTATTTATTTATTTAAAACTGATTCAAACTAACCCTGGTAATATTAATACTTTAACTCAAAAACACAAAAACACACCTGCGATATACAGTGTTAATTGTTCTCTTACGATATATCTTTATTTTCATTACAGATTAACATAGTGCAATCTATGTAATCATAAATCTGTTTATAGATCAACTTTCAATCCCAATACAAGTTTTACAGGGATAACTTTTAAATAATATTTTAGCAATATTTCTGTTTTGCTTTGGTAACAATACATCTACTGTGCTTTGGACTGGAGCAGAGTAGCTTTGAAACTGGGGATGGTGACTCTGAGTCATACAATTTTAAAATCCTGAAAAAATAATTTCAAGATCTGCAACATTAATGCACACACACACACACACACACACACACACACACACACACACACACACACACACACACACCTGGTTTACACACTAGTTTTTTTTTTTTAAATGCTTATTTTATTACAGTTTTTCATTTTTTGAAGTAGTGCTTTATGTGTGGTAAATCACATATAAATTGTATGTTTAATTGTTCATTTAAATACAGCGTTTCAGCTGTGCAGATGTTTGATAAGATGTGCTTGAATAAAACTTTTGAGTTGTAGCTGTTAGTTTCTTTCATTTTAATATCGATGTTGTTTAAAATATAACTGTCATAATGACTGCTGGCAGCGATTTTAGGTATGAGTATAACCGCGGCGGTTTTAGTGTTGAAAAATAGTTTGTACATGTCTTTTCTCTTCATTTTTGGTTCACTTTGACTGCATTTGCTGTTACTGTGCGACACAAATTTATAGATTTTAGCATTGTTCATGAGCATATCATTATCACTACTAAGTTTCATATCATTATAATACATTATAGTGCTCATAGCAGTTTTATTTTATGGACATCTAAGGTTATATCTAATTAAAATGCCGTTTTAACCATTAAGATACTGAATATAGTTTCTGTATGTCATGAGGCCTATTGAGTTGATCTGAACAGTTTCAGGAGCCGATAAGCTGCAACAATTCCTGCTGCAATTTGTGTGTGTGTGTGTGTGTGTGTGTGTGTGTGTGTGTGTGTGTGTGTGTGTATATATATATATATATATATATATATATATATATATATATATATATATATATATATATATTATATATATATAATATATAATATATAATTTTTTTTTTTGTAAAAAAAAAAAACATTCTCTTGTGTCACAAGGTTGTTCTGTATCAAATCTGACCTATTTACTTTATTTCCTTTGGCAGAATTTCCAGAATTAATATACAAGCGGCGTTTCATTGTGCCCCATGCAAACAGATTTGAATGTTTTATTTAATAAAAGGCATATGGCAGCTTGGCTTTATTCATAATTAGGCAGGCTTCAAAAGCCTGGCAAACAGGTGCAGATAACTCATCTGGTATATTAATATGAAGGTGTTCTGGAGATACAAAGATGGGGAAGTGTAGCTTTATTACTGTCATTGTGTATGAGTTGAGTCTTTTGTTCTTCCAATATCTCTGCTTCAGTATTTGTGCGTGTCTTTTTGCATCAAAGTCTGCATGATCAGCCCCTTCAACAACATGAAAAAAAAGTGTTTCTCACATACACAGTGGGTAGGACTTAAGCAACAGATAACAAATGAAGGGACAATATTGTCTTATTGATCTAAACATTTAGATTGTAAATGTCAGTATTTATCAGGTGAGCTAAATTACAACTGTGGTATGAATATCTATAGATGCATGCACTCCACAGCTAAAGCAGATGACATAGGTCACATCTCAAGCAAAACCACGGCTGAACCATTAAGTGTAAGGTCAATCATTCATCGGTTGTGCCACACAGAGGTTGTGCCTCTCCGACGTTGCATTTCCTTTCACACGCATGGATTGCAGCCTTTGAATCCTTCCAGACAAAATTAAGCAATGCTTCCCACCTCACTGTTCCAGATTGCTTTGATTTGGGTTTCTAAGGCTACCTGTCACCCTGCTATAAGCTCTGAAATGTTTTTTTCTTCAGTCAAGCATGCAGCCATTTTGTTTTTTTTTTACAACAAAGTATTTTTACTTAGTATTAAACCTGCTCTGAAATTGGAGTCACTGCGTGCACACAAAGCATTTACCCTTCCAAGCACTGTAAATTGATTGCTTTTTAAAGCTACTGCTGCATTCTATACAGACCTGTAGATATATTACTAATAGAAGTCCCACTCATATGATTTCTCCCCCCCCCCCCCCCCCCCCCATTGGTTTTTCTTTGTATTAATACAACACTTCAGCCCAGCTGTATTTCAGGTTGCTGTGCTTGTCAAAATGCAAGGCTCTTTTTTTTCCCCATCAAAATTGTTAAAGAAGACTTGACATAAATTCGGTCAACCAGCCAGTCAAATAAAGGAAATGTAAACTGATGTTAATCAAGGGCTTCTGTTAGAAGTGCACAATAAAAATCTTAGGCGGCGCTGACAACAGACAGACTGCACACTGATCGAATGTTATGACAGTTTCAACCAATTTCCCCTTTTTATATTTTATACTATGGTTTATTGATCTGATTATCTACCTTTATGTATTGGTAGAATTATGAGTCAGACACAGAATCAATGTAGTGATATTTTTCTGCTAATTTGTCTTTTTTTTTTTGCGATCATGCTTGGGATATTTAACCCACTGAGCTTATACAGCTGCAACCTTGAGGTATCGTCACTCGAACAAAGTTCTTAAGAGCTAGAATTGTATAAAAAACAAGTTAATTGCAGTGTGCCATGTTGGAAAGCAGGATTTCAGCTGATTTCAGATGTTTACTCACATTAGCGTTCTGTGAGACTGCTGTAGCAGAAACCGTTCTAATTGAAAGTTCCTCAACCATAGACATTGACTTCATGGGGCATGGGGGTTGCTGGGCACAGCAGAAACAAATTCAATTATTTCTGAGATACAGCATCTGTAAATCTAGCCTCAAGAAGGACTGGTTGAATCTTGAAAATATGTGTTTTAATTATTGTTTGTCTTTGATCTTGAACAATACATGTAAGCAAGTTAGTCTACACGTGTTTACTGTTACCAGTTGAAACAAATGTGATGTTTACCACGTATGTAAAATGATATCAATCATATTTATAAACATAAAGCTAGATTGTGATAAGAAACAGACGAATCTCTGGCAATTAAAAGTTCAGATGCAACAATAAAGCTATGTAGTTTGAGCAGGAGAAAAGACAGATGCAGTGATCAGGGGACACATTCATTGCAACAACCAGTTGGCGAAAAAAGAGTATAACTTTCTACTTTATAACCTTCTTCGAGCCTCTTACTGGCTTACAGGAGCCCTTGACATTCTGTCAGTAACTTGTGTCTGAATACTTTAACAAATTATTATTATGTACAATGATCTCACATTCACGCAACATTCAATTTGTAAAGGCTTCAAAAGGATAACCAGCCATCTCTGCTTTCTTTATTAGGATTTCCATGCTCCCATTTCCAACGGTTTAACCTACATATAACAGAAGTTTCTGTATCATTTTCAGTAGCTATAAGAAGAGCACATATGAGTCTGTTCTTCGAAGCGTTCATACAAATCGCTAAGTATTTTGGAAAAAAATATATGTTTAACCTATTTCAGTAATCCAAATGCATTTGTATCCAATTGAAGGTATTTCAAATGAATATTTGCTGTAATGTCCCGTTAAGTAGCCCACACGTACAGTAAATTAGACACATGCTTACCTTATATCTTAAAATTGTCTTCTATACTGGATATTTTTATTTGGTAAAGGAATTATATTAATGTTTTATACTTTTAAATCAGTGTGTCTGGTGAGTGTAAAGGGTAATATAACATGACTTCCATACAGATTACAACCAAGGTTATCTCTGTTATACTATAAGTTAGTAAAATCTTAATTTGATAAGCGTTCCAGCATTCTACCTTGGGTTGGAGTTTATATTCAAATCAAACACACTGGGCCTGGTTCCATCCAGCTGGTCAACTATCCTGACTGTTGAACTTCATTAAAGTTAATACATTAGATTAGATTTTATGCACATGATTTCATCTATCTCTTGTAAGTCTTGAAATTCAGTGAAATTAAAGCAACTAACCAAAAAAAAATAAACAACCAAAAAATCTCTATTGACAATACCTTTTGTAATAGTGTGCATGAGAACAATTCAGACAGAAATTCAATGAAGGAGGTGTACAATTACCAACTGAAATATCTGTTAGACCTGATGATCAGAGCATGTTAGAGATATCTCCAGACTTCCACTCATATGGGGTCTATACTCCAGGCTGACAGTGACTGTTTATTAAGCTAGTCAGATTAATGTTTAACAGTTAATAAACCTCATGAATGGGATACATTCTCTGATTCATACATTTGACCTTTGTGTTTCATTGTACGCCATCAACTTCAGATTCTGCATTAATACAATAGATACCAAGCTTAAAATAACATATAGTAACCCATTCAGGGTTTATCCTGCTTGTCTTGGTTTTATGTTTAATTCACACTGTGGAAATACCAAAATGTCATATGCATAGTACTGTGGAGGGACCATTGTGACTACTGTATGTTACTCACAAGTTAAGATCATGGTGTTTAGAAAAAGCACTCCTTCATGCTGAGCGCACTTAATGTGAACTGTCTACTGGGGCACCCACGAGTTAAAAACTACCTTTTATCAAGTAGCACTCAGTGAGAATGTGCCTTCAAGCCGCTTCTCTAAATTCCCAGAATACATTACAATGGGTATGCATTTAAAAACAAGTTGAAGGATAGCTCTAGTACTGGGGATTTGCAGCAACTCCAGCAGGGATGTTCTCAGGTGCGGCTATATCCGAACTAAATATTTTGTCCAGATTTCTAGTGTTGAGTTGGGATTGCATGTCACAACTGAGACTCATTTTTCATGTTCCCTTTTAACAACACACATATGGATCAAGAAATGGCAAATGTGTTTCTTGCCAGTTCTTATTGAGTAGAAAACATCTGGCCAGGGTCTCTAAATTTCCATAGCATGTTTCAGTCAAGTTGTATCATTATATTGTGCACATAGGGGAACAGTAGATTACAAAAAAATATATATTGTATGACTTCAAGCACTGTAGCTCATAAGGGACAGGTTTTGCAGAGCTGCCAGGTAATTTACAGGTATTACTGCTTGTAATATCGTCTGACCCTGTCAATAGCATACAACTGGGAGAGGATAGGCTCAGTGTCTTGTCGTATTCCTGAATACTAAGAATGTTTGTTCTTGTTCATTTCCCATGATAAGACTTGCCAGATGTTTTGATCCAGGTCTGTGTCCCAAAGAGAATTAGGCAGAAATGTTAGTATCAGCTGAAAAAGTAATTATGATGACTAACAATTCAGTTATAGTTACCATTTTAAAATAATTTCAAACCAGCCTTCCTTAAAAGTGATTTAAAATGGTCCTGTAAGGGGTTTGCAGATACTTTGATAGATACCGATCTGGGTGACAATTTTCCCCATATTCACATATGCACCTACTGTATTTAAATCTTGCTTTAATATATCTCAGCCCTATAGTTGCCGTTGTTGTATGGGCCAGAATTTAAAATTCAGATTAATCTGTTCTCCTGCCTGCCCCTCTGTCCCTGGCTGTGCAGTTAACAGAGGCCAGTCTAATCTTTGCAACATAATAGGTAGATATGTAACAAAAATGCACTGGTTAACCTAAACCTGAGTTTATCCAAACTCTGGAATAGACGCCTGCAACAATATGTAACAATACTGAATGCCTCTTAATGGTTCAGATCTCTGGAGTTTGTGCACATTATACACAGGTAAATTCAGCCAACCTTAAGCTGTGCATACTAGGACCTGAAAGCAGAGTGACCAGATAGCAATAGTGGTTATAATACAGTTCTAAGTGTGCGTATAACATTAAATTAAAAAGAGCGTGCATATGCATATTGTAGATTGTATAGCCCTCTAATTGTCGGCACCAGAGGTCTGTACTTCTTGGATGACTTAAGCATACGCACACATCCTTTCTGCCAATGACATAACTGTAGAACTCCTTGCAGCTCATGTTGAAATTCACTTTTACTTGTGTTTCACACCTCATCAGCTCAACACTGCTTCGATTTCTCATGTCAGTCCATGAACCCTTCATATTTGAAAATATCTACTTTGTGTAAGCATTGCTGACTGGTATACAGTTTCATGATCACGACCACTGAGGCTGTACTCTGATCTTTTTAATAAGCTGACCAATTGAGCCTTTGAGCCCTTCCAGATATATATATATATATATATATATATATATATATATATATATATATATATATATATATATTATATATATTTTTTTGTTTGTCTTTTTTTGTAGAACTGGTAACCAGAAGATTTTTTAGACATTTTAAAAAAAAAATGTGTTCCGTTATTTTCAGCAAATCTGTTAATACTCTTTCTCCACTGTCTCTAAAAATTTGCTCTCTCTCACACTCTTTCACACAGGTCATTGTTGCTTGGGCTGCACCACATGGCAGTGAACTAGTTCCAGTTTGTTGCATTGTAGCAGTTTCGTAGCAAACAGTGGTATAACGCACCCCTATAGTAAAAATATATAATTGGAACGAAAAATACGCCCCACATTTGGTGCCCCTTAATGCCGGGTCTGCGTATATAACAACAAATGCTGTTTTCTAACTTACAAACTGTTTGAATGTTGTTAATTGGCTCATTATGCTTTTTAGTTGTCAAATCTTCACAGATAAACAGATTGCTGCAGGCTTTGATTATTTCCCAAATACACTCTCAGAAGCTCAGTAATGAATCTATTAATACTTGCTGAAAATGTACCATTTGCAATGGAGTCAGACAGGATGATAGTAGCAGGGAATGTCTAATCTATGTTTTTTATGAGTTAATACATGAATTAGTTCCACTCAGCAACAGATAAAAGACCAAAGTTGTACAAAACTGGTGACTTTAATTGAGAATACATTTTTAAAGCTTAATTGCATTCACAGTCGTAACTCAAACAGCGTCACCTTATGCAATTTCACTTCCTATGACAAAACTAACAAAGTCTGGCTTAAAAAGAATTCTGGTCATTCTTGAAATAGGAGGAGGAACTAGCTGGATGCTACTTGAGCAAATATTTTTTGAATAATTGCCTTTATATTTTATATGCCTGTAGGAAACCCTATAACAGAGTAGCGGTCTCTATGGGAAAGACTGTATTTCAAGTGGTTGTACTCCATTATTTCTAAATAATATAAATTGCATCTCCATCATTTTCAAAAGGACCAGACAAAATGTTTCTGAAGGTGCTGAGAAACCACTATAAGCCAGAAATGAGCAAACTCTCATCAGCTAAAGTAACACATGAATGGGGCAAACAAAACAGAAATGAGAAATGGTTGACTACAACACTCCTTAGGTGTCTCAAAAATGGCACTACATTAAGCATGATTCTTGTTTGAATAAATGGTAACGCTTTACATTAAGCGTCTCTAATTAGTGTGTTAGAATTCAGAAGGGTTATGGTTAGGATTAAGGTGATATCATGCAACAATTTACACATTAAGTCAATTTTAACTATGCATATCAACATTGCAACACATATTAGTATAAGTAAATACTATATAAATACATAATAATTAGAAGCACAAAATGTGACATGGTACCGAATAAACCAGTCTGGCGATAAAGCACGGAAGCAGCCTTATTTAGAAATGTGACGACCTACAATATCTGTGTTTCATGGACGTTCTGGGGAATACATTCAGTTTTGAAAATGATATGTCACTGTCAGCTGTGAGTTTGTTGGCACTAGCATAGCAAGGGAATCCAAATGCAAAAAGTTTCAAAGATCCTATTCGACCTGCTTAAATCCTGTTTTTCATGTATTTATGCAGAAACAGATATCAAGTTGCTAAGATTGTTTTAGCACTACACACATCTGGAACAAAATGGAAGAAATTGGAAATAAGTTTTACTAGCATGTGTCTTTAAGATTGGTGTAATGCTTTCCAGGTACTGGTGGCAGAAATACATTTTTAAACATCCCACAGAAATTAATTAAAAATACAAACATAAATGAATATTGAACCATTATAGTTCTAGTTTATAGATACCCCAGGATTTAAACCAATGTTTGCTTGACTGTCAGTGTCTTAAATGCAGAACCATCGATAGAAAATAAATCCCACATAAACCAAAAAGAAAGTACTGCCAAAAAACTGCAATAAAAATGTAGACCATGTACTCAGTAGATTATATAATAAATGTAATCATTTATTTTTTTGTAGTCCAGTAAATTTGTCAAAATACCCTAGCATTAGAGCAGAAGAAATGGCAGGATTGTTTAACTGGTTTAACAGAAGTGCCCTGATGTAGTGATGATGGGTAATTTATATTATGATACATTACAGTTACAGACCATAAGTCTGTGTAAATTTATTTGCCTCCACATCACAAAAAAAAAAAAAAAAAAAAGTAAAAAACGTTTTACAAACCCTAACTTGTGCTCAAAATAAAGTACAGAATAGTACATGAAATATAATTGTTTCCATAATAAATCAGAAAGTGACAAGAATTGGAATATCATTGAAACATCCATCTAGTATAGCTGTCAAGCATGTATCAATGGTAATGCATACCAACGTATAATTGAAAATGAATACTGATTTCCCTCTGTGACCTTGAGATATCATTTAACTGCTGACAGCTCTAAAGTCTAGGCTGGCTGATGATGTAAATCTCTGCTTTTTTATTTTTTATCTGACCATAAAGAAAAAAATAAATCGTAAATGGGCTAGCTAAGATTTAAATAAGTGTCGCTAAGACCTTTTGAACCGTTAACCAACCATTTTTGACAATTTTATGGTCAGTTTTATGGTAAATTCTTGTACTTGATTTTGCATTTACTTTTAATATACATCAGTAAACTTATAAGGGTCTGTCCAGTACAATAAAATCAATTTGTGAAAACCTCCTGCATTACGTTTTGATCAGATTATTGGTAAGCAATTCCTAAAGCAAGAATTGTGTTTTGGAATTAAACACATATTGGAAGGTTATTCAAACCTCTGACAATATTAATGATACTTAGAAATATCATCTCACTCACTGAACTGGTTAGTGTTCCTGTATTATGAATACATGCAAAAATGCATTACAAAAATAAAACAGTTCTGCACATTTAATGAGAAAAATAAAAATACATGTATGTTTTTAACAATGTTTAAAATACTCAGCAAGGACTATAGTCATAGCTTTATTGTAGATATGCATACGATGACTGTATGAACTAATGTGAGTGAGTAGAAAGTTGCAGGAGAGGGTCACCTGTTTTGGTCAAACCAATGTGGAGGTGGTTGCCATTGCTTCAGCCAAGAGGTGGAAGGGAAATGGTTTTGAAGAAAAAACAATGTATTTCTAAAGAACTTTGACTGCTTCGATAAATGGTTGAAGAACAAAGGCACTGTGCTTCATTTCTTAATGGCTATTTTATTGAGTCTTAATGCTTGCCCTAGTGCTTTTCTGCCCATAGTAAAATGCTGTGAAGGTCAATAATCATTTTATTTCAAAGGCTTTGGACTCCTAATTTATGTTCACGGAGTTTCATGTTGAGGTCTTCTTGTAACAGAAGAAAGCTATCCTTTTGGAAAGAGGCAGCAGAGGCTGCTGAAAACATCCAGCTGGTGACTTGAAATATTGTGACCTATTTCTATTAATAAAACCAGACACTCCACTTCATGAGAAAAAACAAATCTGAATTTAAATACCACTTAGCCCAAAGGTACAGTAGATGAGAGAAGGGAATATATATATATATATATATATATATATATATATATATATATATATATATATATATATATTTTTTTTTTTTTTTTTTCTGTGACCAGAGGGTCAGGGTCTATTTCCAGGTCGACTGGGATTGAGCAAGAGAGGAGAGAGAAACACATTCCTTGATGCCCACTTGCCATATTGGAAAAATGTCTGCTTAGGGCAACAGTAATGCCACACTAGCTGCTGTTCATAACTCGGATGTACACATGCATAACATAAAGACGGTGTCGGAAGAGACTAGAACGGTGAAAATTTCCTGTAAAAATTTCCTTAGCAGGGCCTATCCAAACAGTATGATTTGCATGTCAGTTATACAACGTTTATGCATAGCAGGAGAGCCACAGGAGGTGGCACGTGAAACGTACACGGTAAAATAAAAAGACATGCTGATGATCAATTTACTTGATGGTTATTCAACAAATGCAGTCTCTGATGAAGGATAGCTGTGAATAATTCATTAGAATTCTCTAAGTAAATGTGCATCTTAACTTTAATTACACATCTCACTCTATTAATTTAAGTGCATGTAATTACATAATAATTTACAAAACATATTAAGTGTTGCTGTCAATCCATTATTTGGGCTAAAATATATCAGAACACCTTTAAAGCTGTATGTAAGATATTATATGACCATAACACAGGCAAAATACACCATTCTTCAAAAGACGCCAGCTAGTCTCGACCTATAACAACCACACAGACAAAGTCCCTGTTCTTTTGAGTTAAACCTATTTAGATTTGCACTGCACTTTCAAAATTGTAGCAAGAAGATGAGAAAAGTGAGTGAGACCATCTTGGTAACTGCAACAATACCGATACAGTTTGAGGCCCACTGAACAACCAAGCGTAAGTAACTTAGTAAGTAACTTCAAGGTCAGGAACTACTTTTTCTTTATTCACCAAGTTTTTAGTCAGTCAGAGAAAGGAAGAGCAGCAAATTCATGTATGAGGCTGTGGTGGGGTGCCTGTGTGAATTTTATGTAACATGCAGGGTTATGTAGCACGGGTGGTTTAAAATGTAAATTTGTATTTAGGCACGGGGATTGCACAATGCTTCACATGCAGAGTAAAGTGTGTATTTGTATGTGGGCATGTGGATTGCACATATCAGTTCACATGCAAGCTGTGCTGGGATTCAAGTTAACAATGAATTATCTATGGCACAGCTATAGTAAAAGCAGCAGGAATGTCTCACTTGGGGGTTGGTGTGTTCAGAGGTTGAATGAGAGTGGGCAGATAAAGTAAAAGAAAGCTTAAAAATTACAGTTGCTACACGTAATAGTTAGACCCCGCGCATGATACTTGTTTGTTTGGCTCTGTGTCTGTTTGTCTGTCAGTTTTGGCCATCGTGCCATTTTGTTTTACAAACAGGAAGTCAACCATCTTGGAGGAAGCGCGTAGCTGCGTGTACTTGAAACGATTCCCATGCAATCAGCTGAGGGCCAGGCAGCAGTTGGTTACACCAGGGCGTCAAGCTGATTGCATGGAGTTAGGTAGTACAAAGGGGTCGCAGCTAGCTGAGATTGAACATTCAGCAGGAGGGTGCTTTGTTTTTATTTTGTGCACTGCACAGACACCCTGACCGCTTTCCCCTGGATCACAGAGCAGTTTCATGCACATAGGATTGTGGCTATTGGAGTGTTCGTTTTGTTTGGGACTGCAATCGGCCGTGTTTACAGTCTGGTATAGGGGTGGCTTATTTTCATTTTATTATTTAATTAAACACAGATGTTTTTAGGAGAATTACTGTGTTGTGTGTGTTATTATTACACCCCAGTCACCATCCTGTTCACACAGGTATATAAATCCTCCCTACAATATGTATCTCTCTCATAACACAGCGTTTGGTATTGCTCTCACAGTGTTCTTCATTGTGTCTGCAACTATTTGAAGAGTGTAATAACTATTACTTATTGTAAAGAATCAGACCATTCTACTTTGATAGAATATTCAAATTACATGCTTTATTGATTAATTTAAATAATTATTCTTAACAGATGATTGTATTCAATACATAATTACATTTGATTAGATTCAAGATACAGAAACATCACAATTATTCCTCTAGATGAAATAATGGTAGTCACCTAGCTTACAGTCAAACTAGTAATGAGCCATTAACTTCAACTGGAAACATCCTTTCAGAACAGGTCCGGTGGTTTGTTTCAACCCAAGCACTGAAATATAGTCTTCCCTAAGCTTATATAGTTTTGCATTTCATTTAGCTCTGAACATGTGCACTCTTAATAAGACGTCTGCTTGGGCCTACATTTTAAACCCGACCAAATAGATCAGAACCCGAGCCTGAGACATTTGAAATATTTGCATACCCGCCCCAATCCAATCTGACCCAACCATCTCCACAAATTCTAAACATACGCTATTAAAACTAAGTACCTTCTGTGTAGAGTATACCCGATTTCCAATTAAAACATAAATAAATAAAGAAAAAATCAACCTCAATTAATCATATCTCATTTACTTCCTTTCCTAATAACCCAACACTGCATGATTTAAAAGAAGACAACAACAGGGTTCTTCAAAATTTTGTTACCCTAAATAGCCACACATTAAGATGCTCTTGTAAATTCATATATTCATTTTGGACAAGCGTATATCATATCAAACTGCAAAATTAACATTCAACAACAAATATTACACCACGGCTATGGCTTTTAAAACAGCTATAGGATGAATACATCCCTTTTCAGTGTGCTGCTGCAAAAATTAATTTCCTGCCTCTTTGCTGTCATCTTTCAGTAATATTTAGCAAAATTTGTATTGTACAATATATAAATCCGTACCTTTTCCAGCAATGGAATGGTCCACTGCTATACATTCTCCTGTTGATATTTTATTATATACCTATATATATATATAGGGCATATGGATCTTGAGATATCGACCGAGAGTTATAATCGATATATATGATCGTAATGATATATATATATATATATATAATATATAATATATATACTATATAGAATATATATAGAGTATATGTTGTACACTTAAACATCGACCAGTTACGTAAATCCATGTGTCCCGTAATTTATAAAACGTTTACAATCTAACACAATTCTCTAAATTCTAAATCATGGCACCGTGGGGCATATCTATGGTTTTTTTTTTTTTTTTGTGAACCCGCTTTACATCATTATTGTAGTGCAGGCATAATTCGTGATATAAAGAGGGTCATGATATAAACCGAGTTTCATGTTTGCCTATGACAGCACATTACGAGTGTGAGAAAAATAAGAAAGAATTAAAACAGTTTTTAGTCGTTCTTTACATTTAAACAAATGCATATATTTTACTACAGGACAAAAGCGTTTTGTATCATTAACTGGAATGAAACAGTTTGTCTCATTATCTAAAAAAGGCATGAATTGTTAACTGATGAGAGCTATCAAACTTTTTTTGTGTGTGTGTGCATTTGACTGACTGACTGTTAATTTGGTGATGTTGGCGATTTGTAATTGAATTGTATCCTGTTAAGACCGCCCACGCAGCATTTGACAGGTTGTACAAAGTGTCAGTTTATCAGCCGAGATAATTATTGGTTGTTAGTTGCGTTGGAAATTAATTATATTCTGAGGTTGCTTATTAAAGCCCAGACACACAGAGTTTGACAAGCTACACAAAACGTGACAATAAGCAGGTTTGTGAGATGATAGTAACAGAAGTCATTTCTCAAAGAGTCTATGGTGCATGGCGAGCGGTTTTTCAAAAATCGTGATAATAAAAGGCTTATGATATTAAGCGAAGTGATGAAAAACGGGTTCATCTGTATTTTTTATGTAGAAAAACTGACATGTACGCTAGAAGTCCTCACCACTCATTGTAGCAAAAAAGGAAGCAGGAAGTGAGTTTTAGGAAGCACTTGCACACAGAAAAAGAAAAAGAATTACTCACTTAAAAATAAAAACGGCATAGTCCACTCACTGATAACACAATGACCCGACCCGACCCGAACTGACCTGACCTGACCCGAGCCTTAACTATAACATACATACTACACCCAACCCGAACCCAACACTTATTGTCGGGTCCCATTGGGCTCAGCTTGGGTAGCAAGGCTGTACTCTTGATCCTATAGCATTCCATGGTTTAAAACATCTGACTTTGGTTTACATATGGGTCACATTACTGACACAACACTCTTCACATAGAATTAACTAACACAATGGAGACTATTTCCTCCACTCAGCATTGACGTCCCTCAAGACCATTTCATAGAAAACTTGCATACACTCTAATACCATCCTGACATTGGACTCCTTCCAAATGCATATCTACACACAAAATACAATATTACATGTTTATTTTATTCCTTACACATTTGTGTCATCTTTCCTGTGAGTCATGTGACTAGAATCTGTAAACTCACTGCTGCATCTTCCAGTCACTTTCTGTAGTGCTGACTTGTCTTTTGTGTTCCGCATTCAGATTCCACAAGTGATCGTCTGGATTAAGGTCAGATGACTAGAGAGGCCAAGTCAGCACTTTCAGTATTCCTTTGGATTCGTTCCACTTTAGAAAGTTCATAAAAAAAAAAAAAACAACAACAACAACTTGACAGCATGTTTGGAGCCACCAGCCTACTGAAATCTGAGAACTCCAGCATTCATTTTCAACAATGATACCGCATTGCAAGTTCAGACTTTTAATTGACAAGCATTCATAAAGCGTAGTAGTTAAAATAATCTTACACACACTCTGTTGCAGGAATAATAAGTCGATCTAGTTTAGAAGTTCAAAACCAATTCACTCTGGTGTCACATTAATTATATACTAAAATGTGATTCACTGGTGATTATTTCTACATTTTGCTTTGGTCTTGAACTTTGGTTCACAGAAGCATGTGGTAAACAGGCAGGTTTTGAGGAGAGGATGTTTGTTTGCTACAGACAAAACTACAAATGGAGGTAAACATCAACAGCATATTGTATCATGTTATGTTTTGGATCTGTGTCAAAACATCCAGTTAGTTTTAGTTCCAGTCCTCCAGGTTTAGTATTTTATAGCCTACACTAAATAGTCAGACTTGGGAAGGTTGGAAGAATAAATCTGTCATAGACTCATGTGCTTCATTGGGTTGACTAATTTGAAAAGGTTCAGTTATTCGGAATTGCTGTTGCCTGGTAACAAACTCTATTATGATACTAAATAATAATCTTCCACCCCTTTGAGTACATTACACTTGCCAGGGTGAGATTTTGACTCACTGCTGAGAGTAATTAGTGAATTGTAAAACAATACAAAGATTTATTTAAGAAACTGCTGATAGATAATGTGGAGGTAAGTGAACAGTATACAAGGTAATCATCAGATATATTAGGGCTGCATTAGGGAGAAACTTGTGGTTCAAAGCACTGTTTTAAAAATGTAATCAGTAACAGTCTTCTAGTATGCCAACCCATTCTGTTTTGCCAATACACCAAAGCTTCTGACGTTTATATCAAATTAAAGAAAGAAATGCAGGTCAATAACATTTATTTAAAAGAAAATTAAACCTGTATCAGCCCAGTGTGACAGGGTGCAAATATAAAATGTATCATGTATTGTTGTTCCAGTTTGGCAGGGATAAGGTTTTTGTTATCCCTGCCAAATGCACATGCAGATTATGGGTGGGACTTAGTTGATTCATTAACAATCAATTAAGCCCAGCCACAGGTGTATATAAGGAGCAGTCTCTCCACTTGTGGGAGACAAACTCAGAGCCAGGACCAGACCAAACCAAACCAAACCAAACCAAACCAAACCAATTTATTTAAGTTTTTTACTTGTAAAAAATTTGCACAGGGGTGCTTAAACTGCCTTCTTTCGCCTCTGCCTGGTATTTGTACAGCCATTTAAAGGCTGCCAGTTCACACCCAGACTTTAAAAATAAGCTATTGTATAAACACACTTGACATCTAATTCATGACTTGTTTCAGATTTAAATCTAATTTGCCTTTGTTTTTTCCAGTTTGAGGTCATGTGCCCTCAGTAATGGGAATGGTTTTCAATAGGAATTAACCTTGTACTAAGGGCTTAAGTAAGCACATCGGATGGCGTCACTATTGGATGTTGTGCAGAGTGAGCCATGCAATCAGGGGAGTTCAGATTCACCTCATTGATAGTGCCAGATTGTCAGTCTTGGCTACAAGCAGTCAATACACCATATATACACAATCTCAGTTGAACAGCTTTATTACGAAAAACTTGCAAACTTTGATTTGGTCTCTACCCTGTAGCTGCATATGCAATTACAGTGTATGGATGGAATAATGGTGCTTAAAATAGTATTCCTGACCTTCTGCATTCAGCTGAAACTCCTTTTATCTTCCACTGTCAACTTCTGCCTTTTACTTCTGGGCACCAGCTTGTCATTCTGGCACCTGTCCAGTGTTGTCACTCACCCATCGACACAGTCCTCCTCTGAGCTGCTTCTGTTCAGGGCTGTCTTCCCCTGTGACTCTATTGAGCTTAGCCATGCTCATCCTGACCTGGCTGTGTTCACACCCAAGGACAGCCACATCTTGAGCTTGGCACAGTTCAAGGTCTGTCTTAAGGTCAAGTCCTCTGCATTTGTACGTGATTCTGTCTTTACCACTGGGCTGAATGATGCTGCTGAGTTCTGATTTAAGGGCATGACACTTAAAAAGCTTTAACCAACATAGTGCTGAGCAGTACGCAAGTATTTACTAATTTAAATTCCCAACATATGAGCCAACTTTTGTAATTTAACAAATGTCACCGTATATACTTTCAAAGTTTATTAGAATTGACTGTGTCATTGAAGATTACTTTGAGGGAGAAAAAAATCTAACTTACAAAAAAAGTGTATTCATAATGAGAGCATATGATTCTAGTATTTAACCCAACATAGTAAAGACCTGTGTTATTAGACTCTGCTCCAAATACAATGAACTATTTCCCATTTTCTTTTCTAAAGCTAAAATGTATACAGTACTTCTGTTATGAGTCCAAAAACATTTTACAGCAATAGCTTCATCCCTATAAAACTGAGGAAATAAAAGAAAAAAGTAAGCCTCTTTTGAAGACCAGATCTGAGGAGATTAAACATAAATCTCTTGAGATTTGCTTATCCAGTATGTACTCTCGTTCTAATTGAAAGGATCAAAGCCAAGATCTGATCAAGTCTTGCAGTTTTGGATCATGTGGAGGTCGGTAACAATGCTATTGTCATAGCATCGGCCTTTTATGTATTAGAGTGGTTTGGGAGTATCTTCGCTGTTATCTGTAATTCATCGTCTTGGGCTCATCAAAGATAAATGTAACAATTACAGTCGGGTGTGTGCGCTGGGTCAATCAGTCTGATTGGTGAACCCCAGAACAAGGTGGTACATAAAAGGGTATCTACAAAGAAAAAGGACCTAATCAGACATTGCTAGTGATGACATTGTGACAGTCATTAGTTTGTTTGCTGGAGGAAGAGTACATTGTATTATATAAGGATGAATATATATATATATATATATATATATATATATATATATATATATATATATATATATATATATACGTTGTGTGTGTGTGTGTGTGTGTGTGTGTGTGTTAGCGCAGATGTTTTTCTGTTTTTTTTTTTCTCGCATGCCCAATCAGTCTTTATTGTGCAGTTACACAACACTTCCACCTCCAATTTCACATGATGAAAAACATTTAACGATTAAACAGTTTTAGATACTGTGATGCATTTTTTTTTTCTTTAGTTGCTTTTGTGTATTTTCATTTGCAGTGAACTGTGACATTAGGGCCTTACCAAGCACTATATTCTGCAATTTTTAATAGTGACTTTGGATACTATTTTAATTTTGGAAACTGGTGCTGTTGTTGTTTTTTTTGTCGTTTTTTTTAATCTTTTGTTAAATTGCATTGCCTTTTATTTTTTTTGCAGTTCTGTGCATGGGTAACATTTTGATTTCATTTTGCTGTCAGGTTGTTAATGGCAAATTTTACAGGGGTAGTGTTCTTGGGATTAGAGAAGCACAGCCGCATATTCCAGACCATTTACAGTACTGGTTAATTGCAAACTTCAGCGAGCAACCAATGGTTTCTCTTGAAAAAATCAATAACATACATGTTAGCAAATTCATAACATACATTTCATTCACATTGCTTCAATAGTGTCACCATCTTCATTTCTTCAGCTGTAGGGCTTGCCAATTATTTAGCAGTTTGTTAAAGGACAGCAGTGTGCATCATGCAAGGGTTGTACACAATTACGCAAATGTGTCCTAAAAAAGTTTTCATAGGGATGCTTCATTACAGAAAACAAATATTAACAAACTGAGTGACTTAGCCAAGATCACCACTACTAATATACTTGTTCACTGATAGGAAGGGAATCAAGTTTGCAAACATTATGCAAAGTCAAATGAAACCCACCAAGGAAAGAGTGCACCCTTCTGTATGAGAACATGTCTGTGTTTAAACAGCTCTCCATACAGGTGAAATCTAATTGTTACCTTGTAACTCATGTGGTAACATTCTCTCTGGCTGTGTAAAGCAGTGCACATACTGTAGAGGAAAATATGCCACTAAAAGACTATTTCACACAGTTGTAATATAAAGATATACCAAGTCCCCCTCAAGCATGACTGTTCACAGGGGCATTGGTGTTCAAGATCCCTAGAACATAGTGAAACTGAGCTGTCAGCAGTGCAAGAATGAAGGTCATTGTTAACAACTGAATGAAAGCACATGAGCAATAGTAGCATAAACAATTATTATCTATTATGCCTTTTATGTTTTTAGCCAAAATAAGGTAATCCCCTGTGAGCAAACATCTATACTAGTGTAAATGCAGGATGTGCACATTTACATTACAAAAATTCTTAAGTCATTATAATTGTAATTTCCAGGAGCCTAACCACACAGGAGCTCTGTATGCCCAGTGTATAAAATAATTTGGATTTACTGCTATAGTATACTTTTTGTTAGACTATATGTTGCCGCTGCAAAATAGAGGCTATAAAATAAAGGTAGGGAGGATTTCACAGTATATTTTACTACACCGCCCCGTCTTTCTTAGGACTGACAGCAAAGATTCCTTATCCTATTGCCTGCAGCAGAACGTGGAAATGTGTTTTTGTGGCTTCTCCAGTATAAGTATGCATTGTAAAGGTTAAGACAAGCACAGGTTCTACAGTGCTTCTATGTGCAGATTCTGTGAAGAATCTTCAGACATCCAGGGTTGTTTTAGGTCTTCAGTTCTCAGGGATTAGGATATGTGTTCTTGGTATGATGACTTTTAGGGCAAATAGAAAACCAGCAGCTATCAATATATTGTGATATATTTTGATGACATATCATTTCAAATAATAAGCGGTGTATTTATTACTTTGGTTGCTACAGATACAAGTAATGGTAACACTTTACAATAAGTCTCTCTAATTGCTATGCATTTACATAGTAGTTACATAGTAAATACATGTGTACTTACACATAATTACAATGTATGTAATGTGTACATCTTTTTTCTTGATATATGTAAGTATACGATTGTATCAGAAAAGGTTAAGGGATAGTGAGGATTAAACTGTGCAAAAAGATGTATTTACACATTAAGTACATTTTAACTAGGCATAATAAAATTCTAACTATGTGTAAGTACACATGTATTTACTAAATAACTACTATGTAAATACCCAGTAATTAGAGACACCAAGTACTACACCAAGTAATAGTGAAAAAATAAAAAAAATGCCTGAAAACATTTCATACAGCTGTCTTGGTAATAAAGTCTGACAGATGCTCTGAGCAATTTAATTCACAAAGTAGGTGGTGCCAAGCAAATTGGGAGCAAATAGCTGGGGAGTTCCTCTTAAGCAGCTTCTTTTGAAAATACAAGGTTGAAATAAACAGGCAATTTGTGAGCAAGTAGTTTAATCCACAATAAAAGTTCACGATAAAAGTAATTTGTTTCATCCACATATATTACACGCTGAAAATCTGATTACAAAATAGTTTTATTAAGCAATAGAGACTTATTTGTGTTTCCCAACATCGTTAATCCATAATTCAATAAAAATGTAATAAGCCAGGGCTATTGAGTAGAATTGAATATTCATGTAATTGCATTGCCATAACTGAGCAACTGCAAAATTGTTCCTGCTCTTGTGTGGTAACTACATGGAAATGGCCTTAGGAACAATATATTGTTACCTGATGTAACTACATGATACAGGCCATTTCCACCATTAATTCCAATGTAAGTGATGAACCACTGGTAGAGGTATTTACGTTGTTACCTATGCCCTTATCAATTATGCTCCAACATTAAATTCAGTTATGAGTACAGAACTGAGATTCATAGTCATTGTGTGGGTTAAGGTGACCCAGACTTAATTAAAACAAACTTTTCCTAGAAATGTAGAGCATAGGCTTTGATATTCTGCTTAGATTAAGAAATGAGGATGTTTGATGCTGAGCCATTCAAAGCTTGAAGAGATTAACAACAATTCAATCTTTTGTCTACTTGGAGCCAATCGCCTAATGAGGCCTTTTGTCTATAATTAAAAATGTTGTTCAGGGCTAAAAAAACAACAACATTGTAATTCAAAGCTCAGATTGCCTGTATGACTGTTGTATGTAGTCAAATAGTGCCCTGCCCCCCCCCCCTCCACATCTTCGCATCTGTCCAGAATATTGTGTATTCCAATAAATGTGTTCCATATTTCACAGCACTCTAAAGAAAACCTTTTCCTAAAAAAGTAATATCTGATGTCCTCACTTAAAAAGTATGGGAAAAATAACTAATTCTGTAAGTAGAGAGGAGATTTCCACATTAACAAGCATTAACAATGGAAGCTAAGCTGTTGTGATAATATTATAAAATGGGCCAATGTTTATTTATTTATTTTTATTTACGCCTCCTGTACCTGCGATGGATGGTTGTGCTTTTGAGGCACTGTGTGATTTATTGTTTTTTCTCTCGACTATATGGAGGATTTGTTTTATAAGCAATTTCATTACTTACATTACACTCGGATGAAGTTACAGAAGATATAACAGCCTCTCATACTTTAAATATGTGGCGTAATTATTGAGGTTTTATTGCTATATGTATCGGTGGAAAATGGAATGTATTATCGCTTAGAATGCATTTTTTTTACACCTTTAAACATTACCCCACACACCACCACACCCCCCCCTACAGGACCCTCTCTGGTTAGATCAATGTTTACAGATATTCAAGACTCCTGAGTTATTCAAGTCTTTTCTCTTTGTTTGAGAGTCCCTAGGGCCAATGCTAAAGGAAATAATGTCAGTTAATGCTTTTCAGTTTTTATCGGCAGGCTTTCAGAGAACAGCCAAGAAAGTCACTCCTCATGTCATCTGTAAGTTATTTTTTTAAGAATTGCTGCAAGGCAAAGATTGACTCATTGGTGTAGCATTGTTGCTTGTCTGGCGGTTTCTGAAGAGCAGGGTGGCACTTCCTAAACACTATAACAAAAAGAGCATGACATTGAAATTGCCAAAAGACAGTTGGTTGGTGGTAGGAACCCTCATTCAGAAGCTTTTGTTTAACGTTTTTGACAATGAAAAATCCTTTTGAATGTCTAGTCTATATTTGTTTTACGTGGGTATGCCAAAGTGCCCACCCCTTGTGTGTATTTATTTATTTATTTATGTATTATTATTATTATTATTATTATTATTATTATTATTATTATTATTATTATTATTGTGTTGCGTATTTATATGTGGGAGGACGAAGCTGTCCATCCTTATTATTTTTATATGAGACCGGCGACAAAGCTGGTTTCATAACGTATAGTTGGCGTGGATGAAGTTAAATCCCCATCACTGGAAATCTCATGGGAATGTGGCTGGAGCCTTAAGGTAATTATTGTTTAAATAGCTAATTAAGGTTCCAGCCACAGAATAAAAGAGCCACTCTGGGCTCATTAAGTTGAAAAGTGTCAGAGAGGCGAGACGAAAGACATCAGTGTGCTTCAGTTTCAGCTTCATACCTTTCTGCACTTCTTCCTGGTCCGTGACATCAACCACCAGCCATTCTTGTGACAGAGGGGTTCATATAAAGTCCATGTACAATGAATGAGTACAGCATCTAAACGGAACAGTTCTGTTTATCAGTAGACGCAGTATTTTGTATGGAATCAGACACTTCATTAGCTTATTCAGAAAATCACCCTTCTGCTGGTATTCCGTGCTTAGCAATACACTCAGTGACATCAAACATTAAACTGCAAGCGAGTTTGAAATAACCTTTGTAATGTTCTTGTCTTGTTATTTAGAAAATACAGTTTTAGAGGAAAAAAACTAAGTTACAAAATTGATTGTTTTATTAATTTGTAACAGTACTGCATACACAGTATTTAAACTGCACAAACAAATGTCAATCCACATTTATCTAATCACTTTTTTAAGCGAAAGAAAGAAAGAAAGAAAGAAAGAAAGAAAGAAAGAAAGAAAGAAAGAAAGAAAGAAAGTATTCTTCTTAAATGTTTAATATTCTCATAAATCATAGGAAGGGAAGGGGTGAACTACCACTTTTTAGAAAACAGGTTTTGCAGACCCTGATCAGCACCAGACAGTGCCGTGCCTGTGGAATAAAGACGGAGAGACACTGACCCTACTAAGAGACGAGTCTCATTTTAAAACACTGTTTTAATTGTTTAGATAATAAGTCAGGTACAGTTAAAGTAGTTCGATCAAATTAGATACATATATATATAAAAAAACATAATAAGAGATCATTAAAAAAAAAAAATCATAATTTAGATTTAGAAACATACAAATCACTGTATTTGTTTTTGCAAGGCTTGCTGCTGTGGCATTTAGAATTGCACTAAAGAGAAGTGCTTCTTTGTTTGACAAAGATGAAGCCTTACATAGCCTCAAAATTAGCTGTTCCCGATGTACAAGAAGAATGTTTGTGTTTCTTTGGGTACTTTGCCCTAATTAGGAATGAACTAATCAGACAGTTGAAATTCATTCCGACTGTAAAGGAGTTCCAGAGATCCTCCAGGAGAATGAAGACCGAAGAAGCTTTCTGTTCTTTTTTGTTTCATTCATTGCTTGTTTGATATTTTCCATTTTGCAATTTGAAATTATAAAAATGATTTGCTCAAAGACCAAAATAACCTTTAATTTTATATATATATATATATATATATATATAATATATATATATATAGAGAGAGAGAGAGAGAGAGAGAGAGAGAGAGAGAGAGAGAGAGAGAGAGAGAGAGAGAGAGAGAGAGAGAGAGTAATATATATAGAGAGATTATATACGAGAGATCTACTCCCAACGATATATATTAGTAATTAGATGAGGGTTGCTGTATTTCCATAATACATTTTTTAAATATATAATTGACTGTTAAGAACCATAAAAAAAGAGCAGGCAGGAAATCAGATGTTAACAAGAAAAAAAAAAATAACAGCAGGTATGTTATCGCTAAATGTGATATTCAGCATTCACTGTTTCATTTACAGTTTCTTGCACTTCCCTTTTTAAGATGAAGCCCCAAAGACTGAAGCAGAACAGCATCTGAAAACACAGGTGATGCTGTAGAGTGCATTAACATTGTTAATGACAGAACATTATTAATAGGTTCTGATTGTTAAAATATTTTTCTACGCTGCTTTTTAATGCAGATAGTAGTACACTTAACTTTGGTAGGGGAGCGAATCTCTCCTGTCGCTTCTCCCACTATCGTAAAGGACTGGACACACCAGCGCTTCGCTTTTTTATTTTGATGTACAGTAGACACACCAGTGAATCTAAACCCAAGCGTCAATTCCCTTTCCCAGTTATAAAAGTAATTTGATAGCATTCCATTTAAATAACCACACTCCCCAACAGTTGCTTTTACCAAATTAAAAGAAAATATGGCTGTGTTTTGGGTAGACATGGACAGTGTGACATGAGGAGGAGGAGGAAGAAAAATTGATTATTTTATTAAGCAGATTATGTAAAAAAAAGTTGAGTACTATACATGAGTTAGAACATAAATTTCCAATCGACTTAAACTTCTTAAAAAGGGATTTTAGATGGTCTTCTGAAATAAAGAAGCTTTGTTTTTGAATCATCTTTAGTACCGTGCCTATTTAAACATATAATTACAGTATGTGTTTATGCGAAGATGTGCATGTGTGTGTGTGTGTGTGTGTGTGTGTGTGTGTAGTTTTTTTTTTTTTATTGTTGCTTATAGCTGTTTTAGCTGTGTTTATGGATTATACTTTTATGAAAGCAGGAGAAAGGCAGATGATAGGACCAAAACTCCATTCAATTTCCCAAAGTAGACCTATAAATAACTCATCTGGAATGTCTGTCTCCCAAGTGATGAGCCTTCAAATTTTAAAACTGACAAATACATTTAATAAAGTAATCGTATAACAGAGATAATATGCAGCATTGTTAAAATTACAAGCAAGAATTGTTTGTAAACCTTTTATTGTCTTTCACCTAGGATCATATATCAGTTCTGTCTATTCGCTTTATAGTAAAAAAGACCAAGTCGCCATTCGCTGGTATCCCACAGCTGAGAGTGTCTGCTGCAAAGGTGGAGGAGGGGAGGAAGTGGGATGTGAAAATTGAACAACGAGGTGAATCAAATTTAAATACCCTGGACTTGGTTCTGATTGGTTATTTGCCTGTCATAAAATACACATTAATAAGGTAATAAGTCAATATTAATATGTATGTATGAATGGTTGGTTCCCAACTAGATGCTATTTTCTTAACCTTACTTATGTTGCCGTACTTATGAAATAGTTAATTTTATAATTACAGTAGTGTGCTGTATAGTTCAATTTATGGTTGGTATTTTTTTTTTTGGGGGGGGGGGGGGGGGGGGGGTTAGGCATTGAATTATCAGGGCTGTAGCTCAGGAGAATAACATATAAAAATATATACATTGTTACAGGAGATTTGCTACTGGTTCATAACAGTCCTTAAGGAAGTACCCATGAAATCTGCAGCGGGAAAATTTACATCAGTTTCTTATTCAGTCAGTATTTTCAATTTAGGCTAAGGAGCCGCAAAAAAAAAAAGTATCAGGTCTTTAATGTGCTGAGAGGAACATCTGGGAGTTGCCTTTGTGCTCGCCTCCAAATCACGTATCCCTCGAGCAAGCAACCCCCCCCCCCCCCCTCCATCCCCTCAAAAACAAACAAACAGGCCTTCAAAGACTGAAGGGAGGCTAAAGGTAATTTCCTTTGCTTTCCAATTCTCAGAGCAGAGTCTCTAGCAGTTATTCCTGTGCTGGAGAGAAAGGGTTTCATTGCAATTAGGCTGTACTGATAGTCTGTGGGAGCCACTGCTGATGGAAAGCAAAGAAAGGTGACCTCCTCCCTCCCTTCTAGGGCTTAACTTTATGGGTAAACTGTGACTCACAGCTTTTAAATTTTAATGCTTCATCTTCTACTGTCATTTCCACTTTCTGTACAAAATCAGCAAACATGACCAGAATACAATTATATTTACAAAGTCTTTAAAAATTCCCACAAAGGGGAAATTTTCAGTTGTGTTACAGAGGGAGAGAAAATAATGAACAAAGGACTGTAATCATTAATACAAGGTTTGAAAAGAAACTTTATCTACAATGAATAGCTGTGTTCTGACTCCAGGTTTTTGTTTGTGTCTCTGTGTTTTCTTTTTATGTTCGGGTAAGAGTTTGACAGATGCATTTTTGTTTCGTACACTCTATACCAGGGGTGACCACCCCTGCTCTATATGGAATCAAATAGCAGTAGTTGGTTTCCACTGTTCTTTCTGTCGGTGAGGTTTTAGAAAGGACAGATTGCAGTATGGGAGCTCAGCGGCTGGTCCAGCAGGTGCCTTCACATTTGTGCTTGACTGAACTGTGATGCAGCTTTCATCCAGGACTGTAACTGCATGACAATAATGGCATGTTTAACAACACAACTGCATGATTAAAGGAATGCGCTCTGATATTTATATAGTTTGAATGGATTTGCCCTGTTAATGAATGTCTGCCTATGCTCTGATTGACTGAAGCAACCTTGAACTTTGTATAATGATAAATACTTGATGTGCAAATTAAAATAGTTTGATCCATTCAAACATAGCTTTTCACCTATAACCTATAACATTTCTATGGGAAACATGGGAAACACTGGTTAATTTGTTTTTAAAATGGGGTCATTTTACCATAAAAATTCAAAAGCTTATGTTTAAGGTATGGGGCGAACTCTAATGGACAGGGATAATGCTCTGAATGAGACTCAAAGGCAGCTGTTTTTTTTGTTTGTTTTTTTTTGGGGGGGGGGGTGTTGTGTATAGCTTCTAGATATAATAGCGGGAAGGATTATCAATAGAACAATTACCTATTAGGGATGGTCAGCAATCTCCAAATCAATAGCAATATAACACTTCCATCTGATAGTTGATGAGAGTCTGCAAAACAGAAATTGTCGAAACCTACTGAATGTACCAGGTATTCACTCCAGGTAAAATATCAGAAGGCTAGTGTACACATACATATTACCAGCACCTCAACACCTCAGTCCTCCCTATGCTATTTATATTGAAACTTTTTTCCTTGCAAATCTTGGAAAAAACATGTCATTTAGAAGTGAATCAATGTATTATTCTGAGGTTCTATAATGCCATTAGTATTGTGAAAGTGACACAACAGTGTCCACAACTATATTAGAATCAACTGAGTGGAATTTCTCAGCACAAACCTTTAATAGACAGAACCTAGTGCTAAGCAGAACATATATTGTCCAAAATTAAGTGCTTTAGTAGCTACAACATGCCTTTAAAGTGTGGTTCAGATGATTCTGGAAGAGATTTTTAACATCAAATTATCTTTACCAGCAAGTGCTTCAGTATTAATTAACATTCACAGAGCCGGCTATTTGTAGGCTTTACGCCTTCAGCAGTACAAAGCCCATGTGCAGTGGTTTTTTATTTCCCTAAGAAGAGTTTGAATTGGTGCAATTGCAGGAAAGTTATCTTCCTACAGTAGTTGCCAGCTCATGCACTTCATTAGTAATCCTGCAGAGGAGAACCTTAACCACTGCAGACACTATGCTATCAGATACTGGCATGTTGAAAACAGCCCTGAGACGTGGAGCAAACAAATCACTTGGTTTGAGCGCTTCCCACTGCTCATCTCTGTCTGGCCTGATCATTGGTGTGAAAAGGCACAACGTGAAAAAGGTTAAAAACATGACATTGCATTTTGCTCTCTTGCAGAAGCAGCTTATTGATCTTAGCTTGCTTTAAATGCAAATCCCTGTAAAGTCGACTGATACCAGATAACCAATACTGATAAACTTTTGGATAGACTCTGTATGCAGTTAGTCAATAAAAAAAAGTGATTAATGTCTGAAGGGAATTCTTGCGCTATCTGTTTCCAAATGGATAAGTAGCAGGTTTGACTCCAGCAAGCTGGTCTTAACCTCTACCAAATCAGCTTTATGAGAATGAACTAAGGCTTATTTATTAGGTCAATTATGGCTGATTTCTACCAAATATAATGTTTTGCAGTTGTTTAAGGTTATTGAACTCAGTCCAACTAAACTGTGCAACTGAGTACAAACATCTAAGCAAGATACAATCACTTATGTCATTGTAAAACCATCGTCATGAATGCAGTCCATAGCAATAAGATTCAGAGAGTTCATGAACACAGCACCACTAGGTCAGTACGTCAGAGGGAAAAACATTCTTAGCCTATGGAAAATACAATTAAAAACACTTTTATCATCTTGGCATAATTAATAAAAGATAACAAGCAGAGAAACAGAATTTAGATGCATCATTAAACTGGGATGCGTTTAAAAATACAAAATCTGCCCCCCCCCCCCCCCCCCCCCCAAAAAAAAAAAAAAAAATCAGATTTCCTTCAGTGTCGGTTTCTAATCACATTAGCCATTAGTTCTCTTTTCTGAGTGCACTCGCTCGCAAAATTAGAATTCTTATCTTTTCATTCCAGCCAACCCAATACACTTTCCAATAAAATGTGCAAATTATATAGGTTGTTCCTAGTACAGCCGAGCTCAGCTTGAGGGTTTTGGAAGGAATTTTCTAATGGAGCCCCACCCCCCCCCCCCTCCCCCGCCCCCCCCCCCCCCCCCCCCCCCCACCCCCCCCCTAATTTGTTCAAGAATCCTCTTAATAGTTGACCCGACATTGTATTTGTGCAAAATTATCTATTCAAAGAAAACAGAAAGCTTGAAAACTATCGAATGTGTGTTTTCTAAAGATAACTTTTATTCCATATACACATAATGAGTCAAACAAATGATGGCTGTCCATTCTTGCGCAAACATGCTGTGCTACTGGATAGATATTTTGTCATTTAGAACTAGTACAAGTGTCTAGCTAGATATTATAAATATTGGCATACAGTGCCTACAGAAAGTCTACAGCCCCTTTCACAATGTTCACATTTTGTTCCTTTTAGCCTGGAATTAAAATCCATTAAAACATTTATTTATTTATTTATCTACACATCCTACCCCACAACTTCCAAGTGAAAAAAATATTCTAGATATTTGTAGAAAATTAATTTAAAATAAAAACTGAAATAACTTGGTTGGATAAGTTTCCACCCCTAATTTAGCTAATTTAGCAATCCTAAATTAGCTCAGGTGTAACCAATCACCTTCAAAATCACAAGTGGCCTCCACCTGTATTAAATTGTAATGATTCGCATGATTTCAGGATAAAATCAGCAGTTCCTGTAGTTTCCCTCTCCTTTTTTGAAAGGCACAGATCAGGGGATGGGTATAAAAAAAATACAGAAGGCCTTGAATATCCCTTAGTGCATGGTCAAGACGATTATTAAGAAGTGGAAGGTGTATGGCACCACCAAGACCTAGATCTATTCCTGCTGCCCTCTGCAAGAAAGCTGAAACTGGGGCATAAGTTCACCTTTCAGCATGACAACGACCCAAAGCACACAGCCAAAGCTACACTGGAGTGGCTAAGGAACAAACAGGTAAATGTCCTTGAGTGGCCCAGTCAGAGCCCTGACCTAAATCCAATCGAAAATTTGTGGCATGACTTGAAGACTGCTGTCCATCAGATCTCCCCAAGGAACTTGACAGAGCATAGTCAAATATTTCCAAATCTAAGTATGCAAAGTTGGTAGAGACATATCCCAACAGACTCACAGCTACAATTGCTGCTAAAGGTGCTTCCACCACGTATTAACTCAGGGGGGTGGAGACTTATCCAATTATGAGTTTATCCATCTTTTCAGTTTCGTATTTTTAATATGTATATTTTTTTTCTCCTTAACATTGTGGAGTATGGTTTGTAAATAAGTGGACAAAAAAATCCTCGTTTAAATGCATGAAACTCTGAGGCACTGACACAACAAAATGTGAAAAAAGTTCAAGGGGGTGTAGACTTTGTATAGGCACTGTATGTATCTCAAATGAAAAGGTTCAATTAGACACCATTGAGTTCAACAACATTGATATCTAGAAAGTTATTTTCTTCTGTTGGATTACTATTAAAAATTATTTGTCCTCCCAATCTGAAAAAATCAAACCTTTTATTATCTGAATGATTGATTAATTAATAAATTTATTTTTATCTTGGAATAAACACATTTCCATTTGTAGATCATCATTCTTTAAAATTAGACACTGTTATCTATTTTGGGATTTTAATAGCAATCCTCAGCTTGCATCCATTTTTAGTAATTATGTAGTCCAGATGCATTTTGCCAAAGGATATGCATGAAACATAAATCATTTCACCCCCTAAGGTAAAGAAAATTAATTAGATAACATATCTTCCGTTTGTTATTTTTTATTTTTTATTTAACCAAGTAAGTGAAGCAAGTTATATAACTGTCACACTGCAAAGGTACAGGTGTGGTCAAGTCTTTTTTTAAAATTGAAATTCAAATAATAAAGCTATTCCCTTGTTTTCTCAACAGGTGAAGGTGAGCATGGCTTTTGCCAAGAGGCATTTATAATGAGGAACAACATACACCCTAATCCTCTAAGCCCCCTGGCACAAGCAGATTCAAGAAATATTTCTGAATATGCAAACAATTACATCATTCACATCCCTTACTACTGTAAAAAGTATTTTTTTTTTTGTCTTACTTAATATTGAACCCTCTGGATTGAAAATGAATATATATATATATATATATATATATATATATTATATATATATATATATATATATATCCTAAGAGAGAGAGAGAGAGAGAGAGAGAGAGAGAGAGAGAGAGAGAGAGAGAGAGAGAGAGAGAGAGAGAGATAGATAGATTTACAAAGACAAAAGCCTTATTTCTGTAAAGAAATCTAATGCTCAAACAGCCTCTAACAGAAACAATGCAATGCAAATCATGAATCATGATAAAAAGATAACGCAGTTAAATAGTTTTAGTTCTCATGACAGATGCCCGTTTTTTCCTTACGCTGCTTTCTTCTTCTCTAAATTGCAGAGTGGCTGTGGAACACTGTGGCTCTAAAATTAATTTATGCTTTGCTTTCACCTACGCTTCTGCTGAGGTGATGACTGGAGCACAGTACCTGTGTTTTGCAGCAGCTTCACAGAGAGAAATTGGTAAGGTGATTGACGTCAAACATCGAAGAGCAAAGATTAAGAGTAGGCAAATTAATCAATAGGGTTTCCAGGGTTGCATTCTCTATTCTGCCAGAAAGTGGGTGCGTTGAATATTAGGATAATAACACAACCTTTCAATACTAGAGAATGTAACACACTTTGTAATGTTGTTCAAAGGACACACTAAAGCTCTAGTGCTAGACCAGACCGCCATTTGTACTTGTGTGCTTTTGGATGCATTAGACGCAGCAAGTGGCTGTTAAAACAGGTCCATTACAGCTCCCTTATTCAGCCTAGATGAGGGTGCATTAGACAAGAAAAAAAGCAGGTTATTTATCAACTATTGTAAAAATACAAAAACTGTATAGACAATAAAATACAGTACAGCATTTAGAATTACATTTTCGGAGTGGTTGGTGCTTCTTTGTGGAAGAAATGACTTGCCATTTCTCTGTTCGACTGATCGATTGACAAAGAGATAAAGTGGAAAGGTGGAGAGGCACATCCAAGAGCATGGCCAAGATTTTATAGAGAGGTCCGTTTAAATTTCCATTACTTTACCTGCTTGTATGACCCAAGCTCTGCTTTTTGAACTTTAAACCAAGAGGCATGTCTGCTATATTTCACTTTTTATCCCTAAACAGCTGTTAGTTGCCATCTATAGGTACAGCTATCAAATTCTTACTTGATGGTTGATTCGCAGGCTGTCACCGTGAGTTAAACTACCTGTTTCAGACTTGGTTGCTATGGGATTTTGGGACCAGATAACATAAACAACTCCATTATGTTTGATATGAAACTGATCTTGTCCCATTCACTGCTTCTATCTTATTTTCTCCTTTCTCCAGTAAAGCCACCAATGTTCCAGCGAGGCTTGACATTTTGTATTGGGATTAGTGAAGAAGTTACAGTAGTTTGATTTCCTCATGCCCTAGTCTGGTCGAGGCCTCAGTTCTGTTATTTTTTGTCACTCTGTGAATAATTGATGGCAAGACAGGCATACAATATTTGCTAGATTTCTCTGCCCTCTGAGAGTGTGTGAAGCTTGAATCTTGTACCTTCGTTTTACATCACATAAAATCAATCAGACTGCTTAATATTTCTCTAACAATATGCATTAGCCTTATATCCCAGAACCCAATGCATAGACAACCTCATCCCTACTACTTCTCTTAATCGCATTCACCAGTTCAGTTAGAAGAATATGTAAACCAAGTGTGGTATTCATTCAAGGACACTCCTGTTTGTGGAAAGGTGAAATTGAATATATGCATTCTTAAATGTATGTGCATGTGACATTACTTTGTTCAAAATAATGTCTTACAAAAATTAAGTCCTAATTAAACCATATGGCAAAAAAATAAAAAATGAAGAAATTAATGGACCCAGAACAGACACTGTTTCAAATTAGCAGAATGTCCTGTTTTTTTTTTTCAATAGACACCACACAAAACAGATGTTCTTTGATGAAAATGTGCTTTTTTTTCCTCCTGTCATTTCAGACAAAAGAGCATCTCCGCGATGTCTGAGTGATTTCAGGAAAAGCCACATAAGGCCCAATGTGAATTACAATGGAAATGGACATATTATCATTCTGATGGGCAAAGGCACTTCTGACACAAACACATTTCTTTAATGATGTAATGACTAAATTTGTTTGTAAATATTTATTTCTATGGGGGTAACATTTTGACATAATTTTGTGGTATAATGGAATACCATTTTTTTTTTTTTTAGGTGAAAAATGAATTTATAATCCAGTTTATAGGCGTTATACTCAATAACATTGCTTGAAGAAAAAAAAAACTGTTTATAACATGCACCATGTGTGCATTGTATGTGACTGACTAAGTCTTCATTCAGGCACTGTCCATGTACAGTATAACATATAAAAATGCTCCCACCATTTCTGCAATCTTTAGCTGACACCAGCTTTGCTCCCTGCTTGAGTGCCTTTCCACTTCCAATTTTATCCGGTAAGTTATAAATTAAGCAGTTAAACTATAGCTATAGAGGTTTAATTGGTTCAAATAAGTAATTTAGAGAATGGTTGGAACAAATAACCAAGCTGGAATGTTCCTTGCTGGGCACCTTTGCAGTAAACTTATTATTCAGTTGAGTATTTTTTTCCTCTTTCCTTTTAACTCGAGAAGATGTTGAAGAGCCAAAACCCTGTTAAAAAATGTCTGCCATTATTTCATTATCCAAGAAACCTTTTAGACCTAAGTTAATGCCTTTTAGAGAGCTGAGTCTTTTTTTTTTTAATCTAATGTAGTCATTACCCAATACCAACAAAAAGCTTTTTCCTTTAAATTAAGACCTAGATTTACAGTATGTGCAGTGTACATGTGTTCTGTTTTTGAAAGCTATGGGTGGTGATTCTCTACAGCGTAAAAGGGCTTTGAATATTTTACTTGGAGAGCTTGCGAGAGACTCTGTTTCTGATTGCATTCTATTGAACATCAGAACAATTTTACCAGCCAGCAATTCCCCCAGCAAATCTTCTCATTTTTAAAATTTTATTTTTTTGTTGTTGTCAAAGTCTGAGAGCATTGAAAAACATCCAAGGAGAACAAAATGTTTTAGCTGCAGACTAATATTATTTGAGTCCTTCATTTGTTTATTCATACTGACACATGGAAATAAATAGGTGTACATAAGTTTAAGACAAAACAGCACTGGAGTGCTACTGGGCATTCAAGTTGAAGCAACAGCATGAAGTTAAGCAACAAAGATAACACCTTGGCTTCTGACTGTACCGTAATATTAACTATTTTCTCAGAATTCAACTTCAATATTCTAACATAAAACAAGGCCTGACATTAATTTGTTCAAAGGAAGGAACTATTCATGCCTGCACTATGTTACTTTATTCTTGATAACATTATGTAAAAATAGTTGTTCTTTTAGAAGATATAGCATGTGAAAAATTCAGAGGGACAACCTTTTATCTCTTGCATGTTAAGAGGTTGACAAAACAACCAAATACAGTACATTTCACGAAAGCCCTCCAAAATCAATGTTGACTTCCATGTTCCTGCATTCCCCTCAGGAATCTATCAAGTGTTCCCCTGGTAGGCAGGAATGACTTGTCACTTCATCCAAACAGACAGCAAAATACCTTGAAAGGAGTCCCCAAGGAGCATGAACAGGAGGAAAGACCGTGACACTCATTCTACCAATAATAAGACCTGTAACTCAAAGTCTATTGTTTTCCATAATGGAAATCGATCTTCTTGTCTTAGCGATGTTATTTACGAATGCTATCTGTTTGTTTAGATGCAGACACATGTATAAAAAGAACTATGAGATCATTGTAAAACTACTGCCAACGTTTGCAATCTTTTAAAGTCAATGTTCTTACTTTTAATAGCTCAAGCTTTGGTAGCATTGGTTCCCTTTCATTTGCGTGTATACTTTAATTTGGATTATACTTTAAAGACATTACTATTTATGGTTTGGCTGATATCAGACCATGTGACCTACAGAAAAGGCACCAGGCTGCTGAAGTTTATCATGTTAATAGAGCTAATTATATTTTAACACCTTACGCAGACCTTTCAGATTTAACACTCTTGCTTGGACTGTTTCTACTGTGCACAGTAGCAGTTGTGTTGGCCTCCTTTTAACAGTCTTATTTTTCAAAACATAAAAGCACTACAGGTACATCGGAATAGCTGAAACAAGGAACAAATGTTTGGACTGTGAAGCTGTTCTGTGCAATACAAACCTGTAAAGAAAAAGTCACCGAACCATTAAACAAGTTTAATTTTAACTGCCTTGTTAAGATGAGGTAGCAAACTATAAGGTTAAACTAGGGTCTATAAAATATTCACAACACAGCGCAGGATAGTCAGTTTCGGAAAGAAAATAAATTTTGAAAGCTCATATGAAATGAAAGAGCAATACATGCAGTCTCCAGTCAAGTTAACTCTTTAGTTGTCTAGCATGCATTTGTGAAGTAATGTAAACAAGCTCTCATTGGTGTCTTTATATCGAATTTCTCGATCAGCTGAAGTAAGATTCACATTATTGCTAATATAGAATGCTAATGTGTAACATGTTAATGTAATATATAAGCTAATGTGTCGGCAGTGAGCAGTATATATTCACATGTGTTTAAGAATCCCAGGGTAGGGGGCGTGTGTTGTATGTCAAACAATCCGCCGTATTAGGAAACATCAGCTGCACAGCTGTTATTTGTCATATTTGTGCAGTCATTAAGATGAGGGATGACAGTGCTGCAGAAATAGTTTTTCCCTGCGCCATCTCTGAGAAAGACACTTCAGATTAAACCAAATGGAAAGAGATAGCCCAATTGACATCTTTTCTGAACAAAAAGTCTGAAATAGTTTTGAACTCACGTAGCCGAGAAAAGTCAATATAAGTTCTGTCTAAAAATAAATGTTTTGGATAAGTTTATCACCGTTTACAAACACATTTTTAATACATTATAGCATCAGATGCTGACATTAATACTGTGTGGGGGTGTGCATGAACCCAAACCCTATCAAATATAGACTTTGAAAGCAACCCCAAATTGATGGGGGGTTTTTTCCAATGTTTCGTAAGGATTGGATAGCAAGGCAATTTCCTTCTCCTTTCATGCCTACATGCATCTTATTGCTCATTCGTTTATTCAATTAATGATTTATTGCATATCTTTTGGCTAATTTCTGAGTCAGTATATAATATAATAAATCCATCTTTGTATAGGTTCAGTAGCACTAGATGGATAGGTCAGACATTTCTCAAGAAGTTAAGTCATGTATATTATATTAATATATATATAATATTATATATATATATATATATTATATAGATATATATATATCATATATATTATATATTGATCTAAAATATATAAAAGCCTGGAATTTCAAAGCCTGGAATTGAGAATAAATCACAATCAACAATGGACAATATTTATTTTTTCATACTTTTCAACTACAGTAGCCCATCGCATATCTGACTGTGGTGGGACCAGAGTAAGGGCAGATATGTAAAAAGCCAGATAAATGAATCCTGTTTTAAATATCATTATACCCAGCTGTTCGAGTAAAAAAAAAGTTGGAACCCAATGCAAACCTTTTTAATATCAGTCACAGTGCTCTTTCCAATCTCAAAACCGCATGCTGTTTTATCCATGTTAACTCCCTTTTCCCAAAGTGAAAGTATTTCCAACTTTTTTTCATTTGTAAGCACAACTCTCTTTGACTTTCCTGTAGCCATTTTGCATTAGTGCTGTACACATGGATGACGTTGCTGAAGAGCCTGATCACGGCAGATAAATGGCTATGATGGGTAAACAACCAATTACTGTATTCCATACTTGATCTGCTTGTCTGAAAATTGTTGTGGTCTGGTCTACAGTTACTACTATACCGCCTATTTAAGGAAAACTACAGATCTAAAAATAGTGATACACCATCTCTTTGAAAAACACACAACATAACTCAACAGTAATTTAGATATAGTCTTAGAATTACCTTATTTAGTTCACTTTTGTGCATGTATGTGCTCAGATTAAGCATATTCAATGTATTTGGCATTCAGATTATTCCAAAGCTAACCATTTAATTTCTTTCTACAGTATTTCCTTATTATTTATAATGCTTGTAGTGCCAGCAGAGTTAACAAGAAAATATCCTCATTTCAAAGCATCTTGAATAACCCCAGTTTATATACTGTAGTATTAATTTATCTTTCTGTGGCTCACTCCATACCAACTCTTAAGAGAATATAGGCCTGATTTTTTGTTGTTTGGCAAATGACCCATGTAATACATTTACTATAGAAAGGGCAATTTGCCTGTGATTTGCACATAGAATAATCTATTTCTCATTGCTGTGTAATGATAAGACCTATAATTATAGTTTCATATACTGTACTATTAAATTATATTTACCATCATATTGCAGCTTCCTGAAACTGGGTTACATAAATTGAATAAAAAAGTATTTTAGCAAGCTGTACTTTTTCCGTTGTTGTACTCTGTAAATGTTGCCATTTACACCCAGTTTACAAATATCCTTGGAAAATGCCTGAAAGCTGTTGGAAATGGTAACACAGGTTACCATTTCCAACAGCTTTCAGGCATTTTCCAAGGATATTTGTAACCTCTGGGTTATTATAGTGATTTAAAAAAAAAAGTGTGTTTCTCTTAAAGGGGAGGGGAACCATAAAAGGAGGGAACAGGGTTACAGTCGTTCTCAAGTGGAAAATGACAGCCTGTGAGACTAAGACAGTTCTTATATTAAAATGTTTTGATTAAGTGTTTGATGTTATGGTCCGACAAAACAATAATATTGATATTGCAAAATAAATAAATAAACAAATAAATAATAAGATAGAGCTGTAGGGATGAATGTAGTTTCGTCTAGTTTTACTGCTGTTAAACTGTGGTTCCCCTAAAACAGCAGTTAATTTTCATTTTTTTTTTTTGTTTAGTTTTTTCAAATTAAATAGCATCAATTATGTATCATGTTCCCCTCTGTGTACATCAATAAATAAAATAAACAAATAAATAAAAGATAGAGCTGTAGGATGAATGTAGTTTCGTTAGTTTTATGCTGTTAAAACGTGTTGTTCCCCTAAAAGCATTTAATTTTGCATTTCAGGTACATCTCTCTCTCTCTCTCTCTCTCTCTCTCTCTCTCTCTCTCTCTCTCTCTCTCTCTCTCTCTCTCTCTCTCTCTCACACACACACATACACACACACACACACATATATATATATATATATATATATATATATATATATATATATATATATATTTATATATATATTTTTTTTTTTTTTTTTTTCTAGGTGCAGGTAAATATGACTGCACAGTTAAAAAAAAAAAAAAGTATTGAACAACTCTCTTCCAAGCTCCATATATCAGCCAACTGTGATGTTAGTTGCATGGCTTTTCTGATATACTGAGGTAATGTGTTTCTGGCAAGTAAAAGAGATTCCATTAGATCTATCAGGGAGAAGAAAATGTAATTAATTTGAGTGATGAAACGAGAGGACAGAGAGCACACATTTTGCTTGTCTGCTCAGGGGTATTTTTATATAATTACCCACTAGGCTGGTCCACATTAATACTCTGTCACTTTCTTGCTATGGAATTTTTTAATGGTCTCTCCTTATAGATATGATTAGTTACTTCTCTGTTCTCTAGTCAGGGTACCATTTATGGATTAGTTTCTTAAATCCAACAGCCTTTGTTTTAGTGCTTTGTAGATGCAGAAAGAGTACAGAAACTGGAGCATTTGCTGTACTATTTTGAGGCACTGAGCTTGTTCTGACTGAAGGGGGTTACTATGAACATAAAAACATAAGAACATAAAAAAGTTTACAAACGAGAGGAGGCCATTCGGCCCATCTTGCTCGTTTGGTTGTTAGTAGCTTATTGATCCCAAAATCTCATCAAGCAGCTTCTTGAAGGATCCCAGGGTGTCAGCTTCAACAACATTACTGGGGAGTTGATTCCAGACCCTCACAATTCTCTGTGTAAAAAAGTGCCTCCTATTTTCTGTTCTGTCTAAATTCCATTTGGGACCCCTGGTCCTTGTTTCTTTTTTCAGGCTGAAAAAGTCCCTTGGGTCGACACTGTCAATACCTTTTAGAATTTTGAATGCTTGAATTAGGTCGCCACGTAGTCTTCTTTGTTCAAGATTGAACAGATTCAATTCTTTTAGCCTGTCTGCATATGACATGCCTTTTAAGCCCGCAGTAGTTCTGGTCGCCCTTCTTTGCATTCTTTCTAGAGCAGCAATATCTTTTTTATAGCGAGGTGACCAGAACTGCACACAATATTCAAAATGAGATCTTACTAGTGCATTGTACAGTTTTAACATTACTTCCCTTGATTTAAATTCAACACTTTTCACAAGGGACTGTTTTATAGATTACATGTAGTCTAGATGAAGACATTTCTGAGTCAACAAAAACTCCTAGGTCTTTTTCATAGATTCCTTCTCCAATTTCAGTATCTCCCATATGATATTTATAATGTACATTTTTATTTCCTGCATGCAGTACCTTACACTTTTCTCTATTAAATGTAATTTGCCATGTGTCTGCCCAGTTCTGAATCTTGTCTAGATCATTTTGAATGACCTTTGCTGCTGCAACAGTGTTTGCCACTCCTCCTACTTTTGTGTCGTCTGCAAATTTAACAAGTTTGCTTACTATACCAGAATCTAAATCATTAATGTAGATTAGGAATAGCAGAGGACCTAATACTGATCCATGTGGTACACCGCTGGTTACCACCCTCCATTCTGAGGTTTTTCCTCTAATCAGTACTTTCTGTTTTCTACATGTTAACCACTCCCTAATCCATGTACATGCGTTTCCTTGAATCCCAACTGCGTTCAGTTTGAGAATTAATCTTTTGTGCGGGACTTTGTCAAAGGCTTTCTGGAAATCTAAATAAACCATGTCATATGCTTTGCAATTATCCTTTATCGATGTTGCATCCTCAAAAAAATCAAGCAAGTTAGTTAGACACGATCTCCCTTTCCTAAAACCATGTTGACTGTCTCCCAGGACCCTGTTACCATATAGGTAATTTTCCATTTTGGATCTTATTATAGTTTCCATAAGTTTGCATATAATAGAAGTCAGGCTTACTGGTCTGTAGTTACCTGGTTCAGTTTTGTTTCCCTTTTTGTGGATCGGTATTACGTTTGCAATTTTCCAGTCTGTCGGTACCACCCCTGTGTCAAGAGACTGCTGCATGATCTTGGTTAGCGGTTTGTAAATTACTTCTTTCATTTCTTTGAGTACTACTGGGAGGATCTCATCCGGCCCAGGGGATTTGTTTATTTTAAGAGCTCCTAGTCCCTTTAACACTTCTGCCTCAGTTATGCTAAAGTTATTTAAAACTGGATAGGAACTGGATGACATGTGGGGCATGTTGTCAGTATCTTCCTTTGTAAAAACTTGTGAAAAGTAATCATTTAATATATTTGCTATTTTTTTTTCTTCATCTACGATTTTGCCATTTGTATCTCTTAAACATTTAATCACCTCTTTGAATGTTCTCTTGCTGTTGCAATATTGGAAAAACATTTTGGAATTGGTTTTAGCTCCCTTAGCAATGTTCATTTCTATTTCTCTCTTGGCCTTTCTAACTTCCTTTTTGACTTGCGTTTGCAGTTCTGTGTACTCTTTCTGCGTACTTTCTTTTTGGTCCTTTTTTAATGCTCTGTAAAGTGTCTTTTTTAGCTGAATATTTTTTTTAATTGATCTATTAAACCATTTTGGCAATTTAGTTTTACATTTAGATTTGTCTACTGTAGGGATATAATTGTTTTGCGCCTCTAGTACTACATTTTTGAAGAACAACCATCCTTCTTCTGTGGGTGTTTTCTCTATTTTACTCCAATCTACTTCTGTTAGTCTCTGTTTCATACCTTCATAGTTTGCTTTTCTAAAATTGTAAACCTTAGCTTTAGTCATTACTTTTGGGGATTTAAAAAACACTTCAAATGAGACCATGTTGTGGTCTGAGTTTGCCAGTGTTTCTCTGACCTATGTTTTAGTTATTCTATCTTTGTTTTTTGAAAAGACTAAATCAAGGCATGCCTCCCCTCTAGTCGGTGCCTTGAAAAATTGTGTTAGGAAGCAGTCATTTGTCATTTCCACCATTTCTATTTCATCCTTTGTGCTACCCACCGGGTTTTCCCATTTTATTTGGGGGAAGTTGAAATCCCCCATTAGTATGGCTTCTCCTTTGCTACATGCATTTCTAATGTCATTGTATAACAGATTATTGTGCTCACCGTCTGAATCTGGCGGTCTATAGCATGCTCCTGTTATTATGCCCTTTGAATTTTTGTCCGTTATTCTGACCCATATTGATTCGGTTTTATTTTCTTTGTCCAGGTTTAACACCTGGGCTTCAAGACTGTTTCTTATGTATAGCCTCCTCTCCTGTCCTGCCTGTCTTTCCTATACAGTGTATACCCACAAATATTATATTCGTCCCCATCACTCTCAGACAACCACGTTTCTGTAACACCTATCACATCATAGTTACCTGTTAGTGCAGTAGCTTCAAGTTCTAGAATTTTGTTTCTGATACTTCTAGCATTTAGATAAATACATTTAATGGTTGTCTTACCTGAGTTGTTGTTCCTGTTTTGATGCGGTCTCCCTTCTGTTTTTTTGTTGATTTCTCCCCCCTTCCTTTCTAGTTTAAATGCTTCTGAACCTGCTTGACGATCTTTTCTCCAAGTAGACTGGTTCCCTTGTTATTTAAATGCAGTCCATCCCGTCTATACAGATAGTCCTTGTTGTAGAATGTGGTCCAGTGATCAAGATAGGTGAAGCCTTCTCGTGTGCACCACGTCTTCAGCCATGCGTTTTGATTAATTATTTCCAGCTGTCCATATGGTCCTTTGCAAGGTGCCGGTAGTATACCAGAAAATACCACAGTTTTGGTTTTCTCTTTTAATTTCCTTCCTAGATGAAGATCTTAGATTCAATAGATTGGATGTTTGGTCTGGAACTAAATAAATGTAATCTAGACTCTTCCATTGCTTGCCTTGACATTTGACTGTTTCTATGATATAAATGACCTATTATTATAGCTTAAACTGTTCACATGCATGAAGTTATCGCTGCCAAGGATTATAATGATTGTAGCAAACAACAATTTTGTGTTGTTACGACACTGGATTGAGGTGAAAGTAGGACACCACTATTATTCTGACGTTGTCCTCTTTTTTAAAAGCACCACAGAATTACGTATGCCCTCTTGAATTTCACATCTCAAAGACAACATTTACAACAGCACAGAGCCCCCTCACTTTAGTGCCTATGCTGTGCATGGTATGATGTTAGGATGCAGAGGAGGGTGTTCCCTGTGGAGCCACTAAAAACACTTCATACACAGCAACACCTGGTGCTCACTGGAAGCCTCAAAACAGATAAGAATTGAACGTTTCCTGTGATGCGTAGGGTTAAAAAAAAACAAAAAAACGGCAAAATAAATTAAAGAAACCCTGCAACTCGCATTTCAAAAAATACTTTATTAGTTAGCCAGTTAAACGAGGCAGTCTTCCCAGCGACAGCGAGTGGAAGCGACAGCGAGTGGGAGAAGTACAGGCATGGAAAAGTACAGAGCAGTTTCGAAGCAGAAAGGAGAAATTGCATCTTGAATTGCTTTAATCAGAAAACAGAGGACATTGGGGAAACACAGCAGCAGCTCAAAGTCAAACAGCCGCGTGTGTTTTTCTGATAACAAACAAGCTGAAACTCGGAGCAGCTGATTCAAATTCAGTGCCGTTTTGAGACACGGGCGAGGGGAGGAGCCGACAGCACAGCAGAACAACGCAGTTAAACGAGGCAGTCTTCCCAGCGACAGCGAGTGGGAGAAGTACAGGCGTGGAAAAGTACAGAGCAGTTTCGAAGCAGTTTGAAAGCAGGTTGACGGCTGCAGAAGAAACTAAACTTCAAAAAAAAAAAAAAAAACTCAACATGGTCTTCAAGCCAGTAATCTGTGACACCTGCTTGATGTGGGAAATCCGAGAAAACCCAGCGGAGCTAAACTAAGTGTGCGTAAAGTGCCGCGCGATCCAGGATTTGCATAAACTAGTAAGTATGCTAGAAATGGAGCTGGAAGAAATGAGACAGCAACAGGATCTTGAGGAACTGTCACACCCACAATTCATGGAAGTCTGCATCACCCCTAACAGACTGAAAGCCACCAGGGAGATAGAAGGTCAGAACAGCTGGGTTCAGGTAGGCAGAAGCAGGGAAAAAAAGAAACTTCGTCAAACACAACCACCAGAAATCAAAACAACCAACAAATTTGAGTCACTTCAGAATTTTGATGAGCAGAACCAACAACAAGAGAATGAAAGGAACAACATCCAGGACCCTATTGACAGTGGTGACCAGACAGCAAAAAGAAGGGAGGTCATGATTGTTGGGGACTCCATATTGAGAAACACAGCAAGTTCAATTCGCAGTCTGGACCCCCTTACTACAACAGTGTGCTGCCTTCCGGGAGCCTCGGTCAAGCACATCACTGAAAACGTGGACAGGCTCCTAGAACGAACAGGAGACGACCCGGTAGTAGTCGTCCACATCGGTACAAACAACATTGGAAGAGACAGACCAAAATCCCTGCAAAACAAATTCAGAGAGCTAGGAAGGAAATTAAAAGAGAAAACCAAAACTGTGGTATTTTCTGGTATACTACCCGCACCTTGCAAAGGACCATATGGACAGCTGGAAATAATTAATCAAAACGAATGGCTGAAGACGTGGTGCACACGGGAAGGCTTCACCTATCTTGATCATTGGACCACATTCTACAACGAGGACTATCTGTATAGACGGGATGGACTGCATTTAAATAACAAGGGAACTAGTCTACTCAGAGAAAAGATCCTCGAGCAGGTTCAGAAGCATTTAAACTAGAAAGGAAGGGGGGAGAAATCAACAAAAAAACAGAAGGGAGACCGCATCAAAACAAGAACAACAACTCAGGTAAGACAACCATTAAATGTATTTATCTAAATGCTAGAAGTATCAGAAACAAAATTCTAGAACTTGAAGCTACTGCACTAACAGGTAACTATGATGTGATAGGTGTTACAGAAACGTGGTTATCTGAGAGTGATGGGGACGAATATAATATTTGTGGGTATACACTGTATAGGAAAGAAATATAGGACAGAAGAGGAGGAGGGGTAGCGCTATACATAAGACAAAAATTCAAAAGGCATAATAATAGGAGCATGCTATAGACCGCCAGATTCAGACGGTGAGCACAATAATCTGTTATACAATGACATTATAAATGTGTGTAGCAAAGGAGAAGCCATACTAATGGGGGATTTCAACTTCCCCCAAATAAAATGGGAAAACCCGGTGGGTAGCGCGAAGGATGAAATAGAAATGGTGGAAATGACAAATGACTGCTTCCTAACACAATTTGTGAAGGCACCCACTAGAGGGGAGGCATGCCTTGATTTAGTCTTTTCAAATAACGAAGATAGAATAACTAAAACAGAGGTCAGAGAACCACTGGCAAACTCAGACCACAACATGGTCTCATTTGAAGTGTTTTTTAAATCCCCAAAAGTAATGACTAAAGCTAAGGTTTACAATTTTAGAAAAGCAAACTATGAAGGTATGAAACAGAGACTAACAGAAGTAGATTGGAGTAAAATAGAGAAAACACCCACAGAAGAAGGATGGTTGTTCTTCAAAAATGTAGTACTAGAGGCGCAAAACAATTATATCCCTAAAGTAGACAAATCTAAATGTAAAACTAAATTGCCAAAATGGTTTAATAGATCAATTAAAAAAAATATTCAGCGAAAAAAGACACTTTACAGAGCATTAAAAAAGGACCAAAAAGAAAGTACGCAGAAAGAGTACACAGAACTGCAAACGCAAGTCAAAAAGTAAGTTAGAAAGGCCAAGAGAGAAATAGAAATGAACATTGCTAAGGGAGCTAAAACCAATTCCAAAATGTTTTTCCAATATTACAACAGCAAGAGAACATTCAAAGAGGAGATTAAATGTTTAAGAGATACAAATGGCAAAATCGTAGAGGAAGAAAAAAAAATAGCAAATATATTAAATGATTACTTTTCACAAGTTTTTACAAAGGAAGATACTGACAACATGCCCCACATGTCATCCAGTTCCTATCCAGTTTTAAATAACTTTAGCATAACTGAGGCAGAAGTGTTAAAGGGACTAGGAGCTCTTAAAATAAACAAATCCCCTGGGCCGGATGAGATCCTCCCAGTAGTACTCAAAGAAATGAAAGAAGTAATTTACAAACCGCTAACCAAGATCATGCAGCAGTCTCTTGACACAGGGGTGGTACCGACAGACTGGAAAATTGCAAACGTAATACCGATCCACAAAAAGGGAAACAAAAACTGAACCAGGTAACTACAGACCAGTAAGCCTGACTTCTATTATATGCAAACTTATGGAAACTATAATAAGATCCAAAATGGAAAATTACCTATATGGTAACAGGGTACTGGGAGACAGTCAACATGGTTTTAGGAAAGGGAGATCGTGTCTAACTAACTTGCTTGATTTTTTTGAGGATGCAACATCGATAATGGATAATTGCAAAGCATATGACATGGTTTATTTAGATTTCCAGAAAGCTTTTGACAAAGTCCCGCACAAAAGATTAATTCTCAAACTGAACGCAGTTGGGATTCAAGGAAACACATGTACATGGATTAGGGAGTGGTTAACATGTAGAAAACAGAAAGTACTGATTAGAGGAAAAACCTCAGAATGGAGTGTGGTAACCAGCGGTGTACCACAGGGATCAGTATTAGGTCCTCTGCTATTCCTAATCTACATTAATGATTTAGATTCTGGTATAGTAAGCAAACTTGTTAAATTTGCAGACGACACAAAAGTAGGAGGAGTGGCAAACACTGTTGCAGCAGCAAAGGTCATTCAAAATGATCTAGACAAGATTCAGAACTGGGCAGACACATGGCAAATGACATTTAATAGAGAAAAAAGTGTAAGGTACTGCACGCAGGAAATAAAAATGTACATTATAAATATCATATGGGAGATATTGAAATTGGAGAAGGAATCTATGAAAAAGACCTAGGAGTTTTTGTTGACTCAGAAATGTCTTCATCTAGACAATGTGGGGAAGCTATAAAAAAGGCTAACAAGATGCTCGGATACATTGTGAAAAGTGTTGAATTTAAATCAAGGGAAGTAATGTTAAAACTGTACAATGCACTAGTAAGACCTCATCTTGAATATTGTGTGCAGTTCTGGTCACCTCGCTATAAAAAAGATATTGCTGCTCTAGAAAGAGTGCAAAGAAGAGTGACCAGAATTATTGCGGGCTTAAAAGTCATGTCATATGCAGACAGGCTAAAAGAATTGAATCTGTTCAGTCTTGAACAAAGAAGACTACGTGGCGACCTAATTCAAGCATTCAAAATTCTAAAAGGTATTGACAGTGTCGACCCAAGGGACTTTTTCAGCCTGAAAAAAGAAACAAGGACCAGGGGTCACAAATGGAGTTTAGAAAAAGGGGCATTCAGAACAGAAAATAGGAGACACTTTTTTACACAGAGAGTTGTGAGGGTCTGGAATCAACTCCCCAGTAATGTTGTTGAAGCTGACACCCTGGGATCCTTCAAGAAGCTGCTTGATGAGATTTTGGGATCAATAAGCTACTAACAACCAAACGAGCAAGATGGGCCGAATGGCCTCCTCTCGTTTGTAAACTTTCTTATGTTCTTATGTTCTTAAAAAATAAATAAAAACCAACCCATTTCATCTTAGCATTGCCGCCTTTAAGGTACACTCCTAGGGAAACCTCCCATCCAACTACTGCCCAGACCTGCTTAGCCTCCATGACAAGATGGAAATTCTGTATTTTTTTTTTTTTTAATTAAAGTACAAGCTACTTTGATTATTTAAATTTGTTCATTTTGGCTCTTATACACATACACACACTGTAGAATGTGTATTACCATATACTATTTGTTAAAACTTAATAAAACCCAGGCAAGCACAGTAAAGCACAGAAAAAGTTTTATAGATATAAAAAGACTATTTTGGCAGTCTCTCAATAGCCACAAAGTGAGAAGTGTAATTACATTTAGTTCATTCTCTGTGAAATATAATATAGTGCACCTCTGGTAATATCTCCTGCAGTGCTCTGTTTCAACACAGTATATGGTATACATACTATATTGCATAGTGACAGTATTTTCAATTGGTTAATCTATACTGTATTGTATCTTTCCACTCTTCAGTTTTAACATGATGTGGGTATGAATTAATCCTGGGGTGGGTAAGATTGTTATTGTGTAGTATTATTTTGAGGCCATGTATCCTTTTTACTCTTCAATTACTCTTCAATATCAATGCCATGATTACTAAGAGGCAATGACAGCACAAATGCAGCTACTGTCTTCTATGTTATGGGTACAAAGGTAATGCAATTGCAACATTTTTATGTTTTTACACATCAGTACTGTAAGAATATTTTAAATTACTACCGAGCGCTACCACTGTACAATGTTTGTTCTAAATCCATTGTGTTGCAATTATTAGTAATTATTAGGGTCTGTGAAGGTTTCTCCAGGGTACACTGTTATTATAATTTTATCCCAAAAGTATTGTTCAAACGTTTTTGAATAGGTAATGGCAGGGCAAGAGGAAGTCTTTATGAATTGTATGCTAATGGATATTCATGTTTCCAGCTAGCTTTTAAATGACTAGTGATGGGAAGATGCTGAACGATGAATAGATTTGCTGAAACTTCCGTTTCCTGAAAGCAGTTATTGCCGGTGTGGGCTTTTACTCATTAAAACCTGCCATTGTGATACTAACATAGCAACCACCTGGCAAGTCCAATGAGGTCAAGATGCATCTCAATACCTCCGACTTGTAAACTGTCAATTTGGTAAAACATACTAGAAGCTTTTTTAAATGGTGTTTCAACCTAGTTGTGTACAAAGTCTTGGAATTGCATATATAATACAAGGGGCTGTGTTGAGGTAAATCTTCAAAAAAGAAAAAACAATGTGTTTGTTTCCAAGTCGAAGAGCAGGAATTGGGACTACAAGCTGCTTGTGTCTTTTTCTATTACAGTAGAATATTCTAACCATTAATCATTGACTGTGAAAACAAAATTTTCCATGTCCGCTAAATGAGGTACTTCATTAAAAGAGGAGTGCCTCCCATTTACATTTTGTAACCTAATATTTGCTCTCTTAGGTCATTATTTCTGCATCTGAGCAGGGCTTTACTTCTGCCATTCCTCTATCCCACTAATGCCCAGAAATAAATAAGAGTTTGAATTCAAGAAAGGCTTGGTTTTTATGGATATTTCATATATCTAGGTTTACTCAAATGATGCAAACAGCTTACTGTGTCTATTCGTTTACGTATTATTTTTTAAACTTTACACTTGAACCATCATGACAACTTTCACTTGAAAGGATACCTGTAGCTGCAGGCTTCTCTGTTGCCAGAAAAGACGTTCCTATGCAATATTATGTACTGTAGCTTTTAGACAGCTAGTATAAGCTTCCTTGAAAAAACAGTGGATCCACCTGGATTATTTATTTAATTGAAACCTGCCAGCAACAACAACCAAGAACTAATGAAATGAGTGCTTAGGCTGTGTAATGCCTGCTGCAATATATTGTTATTATATATATATATATATATATATATATATATATATATATATATATATATATATATATATATATATATATATTGTTTTTTGGCGACCAATGAGACACTATCACCAGGATATATAATACCGTTACAGTGGATTAAGGAACACATTGATATCTTCAATTCAATACAATTCAATTTTATTTTATTTTTATTTAGTGCCTTCTGCAACTGGTCGTCACAAAACGCTTTACAGAGGCAAAAACAATACATATTACTGAACAACAATAAGTTAATAAATGATTTTAAAAAAGAACAGAATAAAAGAAACAAAATTATATATTATATATTATACTGTATTATAAAAATATGATTTGAATCTAAATTAAAAAAAATGATAATAATAAAATAAATTAAAAAAAAAAAACAGTGGGAACTTTATGGGGGCAAGAGAATATCAGCTCATCTGAATGAAAATGCCAGGCTATAGAAATAGGTTTTTAGTTTGGACTTGAAGACATTGACTGAAGGGGCTTCTGTAATTGTGATGGGCAAGCTGTTCCATAATTTAGGTGCCATATAACAAAATGATCTACCACCTGAAGTTTTTTTTTTCTGAATAATAGGTACAGACAGTAGGCCAGCATCCAGTGATCAGAGCGGGCGATTGGGGACATAGGGTTCCAAAAGATCTTTAAGGAATGGAGGTGTGAGACCATTTAAAGCCTTACAAGTTAGCAGCAACACCTTAAAATCTATTCTAAAACCAGCTGGTAGCCAAAGAAAAGAAGCCAGCACCGGGGTGATATGCTCTTGCCTTTTGACCCGAGTTAAAGTTCTAGCTGCAGCATTTTATATAAGTTGAAGGTGAGAGATAATGCTGTGGATAGTCCCAATGAAATAACCATTGCAACAGTCAATCCTAGAAGACGAATACCTCTCAGGGTTGCAATATTTTTTAAATGAAAAAAGGACAATATTGTGACATTTTTTATTTGTACTTCGAAAGACAGTTCTGTATCAAATACTACACCTAGGTTTTTTTTTACTTCTGCCCTAAAATCTGTAGAGTCCATCAGATAAAACATCATCAAATGTGTATCTTCATGTTTTCTCTGAGGCCCCAGTATCATCACTTCTGTTTTGTCTGAATTTAACATTAAAAAGTTATTAAACATCCAGTTATTCATGTCAGCAAGACAGGTATTCAGAATGTTAGCAGCAAATACAGTCCTGTTTGAGGGACAAGTTAAAGCTGAGTCTCATCAGCATAACAGTGTCAACCAATAATGTCACCCAATGGTAACATATAAAGAGAAAATAAAATTGGGACAATAATTAAACCCTGATGGACTCCACAAGTAGCCTTTGATAAAAAGGAGGCCTCCTCTTCAATTTTTATAAACTGGAATCAGTTTGAGAGCTAGGATCGGAACCAAGAAAAGTCCCTGATAATCCCACCAAATGTTCAAGACGATCAATTAAAAGAGTGGTCAATGGTGTCAAAATTATATATTATATATTATACTGTATTATAAAAATATGATTTGAATCTAAATAAAAAAAAATTATAATAATAAAAGAAATTTAAAAAAAAAACCTGTAGAAACTTTTTTTTTTCTTTTTGCTCAATTGGTTTTTCTTGGCTGAAGATTAAGAATAAAGAGTTTTGAAATTACACTAATGCTAAACCTAAATACTATCACAACAGCTTTCTGAGTCTTTGCCATTTTGAGAGAGAACAATCTAATTCCATTAAGGTTTGATTTTGGAATGGCAGAAGCAATGGTAACATTTTAATTTAAAGACCTGTTGTAAATAAGTACTGACGCATAAATGCGTTATGAAGAGTGTTATGAACAATACTGCCCAGTTAACAATAACAGCAATATAGCTGTATATTGTTATAACAACATGCCAATAAGAAACCTTATGAATACTTTATAACAAGACATGCAGCTTTCAGTGTGCCATATTGTCATTAAAATAAGCTGCTATTCTTTCAATAAGTGCCAAAACCAATAATAACACATGGATTTATTACTAAAACATAAATTTACACCTTTCAGAAAGAAAAAAAAGAAGATTAGGCTTTCATAGATGTCTTTTGAGTGTATGAGAGAGATACTGTATTAAAACTAAGCAGCATGGGAATAAATAACAGACCTCAACCATGAACCCTGAAAGCTCATTAAATAATATGTTTTTGCAGATTTAATTTCAGACCACAGTGGTGATTTCATTATAATATATAATCGGTAGACCTTTCATCTTACTATATATCAAGTTATTAATAAGAGCAGGATTATTTCTTTATGACTCTTGTACGTGATTCAGTATAGCAGAAGAGGATGAAATATTAAATGGGGAACTGAAATTGCATTTTTAATTACACAGTCTCTCAGACTTCCTGACTTCGGATTTCTGGAGGTTATACTGTAAATCTGTTATTCACGTGCTTGCTAGCGTTTTTTTCTGTTAATAGCTTATTGCCACTGTGATACCATTTTACCAATGGCTGAAGCCATTGTACCACTGCCCCTTCACACTGAGCCTTTATATTGTCATTTTAGTACAATTGCATTTGAAGATCATTTGATTGGAGAAGAATACATAACATTGTGCATTTACTGTCCATTTTAAGTTTATCTATACTGTATCCCTGGTGAGTCATATTCCCCAATTGCCTACTGTGAAGGCATAAAAGGAATGCTTTAAGAATTTCATTGTGATGTTTGCAAAATACAACTGATTGTAGTTGTGTTAAAACAGAAAAGGTTAGACCTGTATCTTGATTACATGCCCTTGGATGTTGAATTCTTCTGTTATTTGGAAAAATTTATCACTGCCCTGTGTCTTTAAATTTGAAGAGAGATAAGGTATCTGAGATACTGATATTTTCACGAGAGCCACAGAGCCTGTTTGTTACTGTTTGTTTTAGATTTCATTTTAGTTATTGGGAATAGGAATTTCTCAGGGATGATGAGAATGGGGAGCAAAGATATGATGTCGTACAGAATGTTTTCCCAGAAGACAGCTTGTCTAGAGCTTTAAACACATTCCAAAGACCTTAAAGATGATTAATAGATTTTGTAAAATGCCTAAACTGCAGTAATTTGTTTTATACTGTTAATACTTAAAATAGCTACTTTTTTGTGGTCGAAGTCCAGGGATGAAAATAAGACTCCCATTGCATAGCAGTTGGATCTATTCCTGGTTTTATTATGAGTTGCTGATTAAACTTGTAGTAAAGTGTGTGAAACTTCTGTGCAATAGGAGTCTGGTTTCCTTCCATGAGGTCACTTTTGGCCAAAATTTAATGGTGGGGGTCTTTGGACCCTGCAGCCCCACACAAAAAAACTAGTTCGGACCATATTCAGGTCATTTTTTACTAAGCTGTCGGAAATATGATATAACTTCATCCAAACTATGGCAATATTACATGCAAGCATGCAACTAGAATCAATGAAGTGAGTCATTTCTGCTTTCTCTAGCTTGGGGACAGAGAGCAGATGTTGACTGTATACTGTATTTGCCTCTGCTATTTCTCAATGTACCATAACTTCACAAATTCATATTGACAGTTGATCCTTGTCAATATTATGGAGAAGACTTGCTTAGCTCTATATCGTTACAGTGGATTAAGGAACACATTGATATCTTCAATTCAATACAATTCAATTCAATTTTATTTTATTTTTATATAGTGCCTTCTGCAACAGGTCGCCACAAAACGCTTTACAGAGGCAAAAACAATACATATTACTGAACAACAATAAGTTAATAAATGATTTTGAAAAAGAACAGAATAAAAGAAACAAAATTATATATTATATATTATACTGTATTATAAAAATATGATTTGAATCTAAATTAAAAAAAATGATAATAATAAAATAAATTTAAAAAAAAAACAGTGGGAACTTTATGGGGGCAAGAGAATATCAGCTCATCTGAATGAAAATGCCGGGCTATAGAAATAGGTTTTTAGTTTGGAATTGAAGACATTGACTGGAGGGGCTTCTGTAATTGTGATGGGCAAGTTGTTCCATAATTTAGGTGCCATATAACAAAATGATCTACCACCTGAAGTTTTTTTTTTCTGAATAATAGGTACAGACAGTAGGCTAGCATCCAGTGATCAGAGCGGCGATTGGGGACATATGGTTCCAAAAGATCTTTAAGGAATGGAGGTGTGAGACCATTTAAAGCCTTACAAGTTAGCAGCAACACCTTAAAATCTATTCTAAAACCAGCTGGTAGCCAATGAAAAGAAGCCAGCACTGGGGTGATATGCTCTTGCCTTTTGACCCGAGTTAAAGTTCTAGCTGCAGCATTTTATATAAGTTGAAGGTGAGAGATAATGTTGTGGATAGTCCCAATGAAATAACCATTGCAACAGTCAATCCTAGAAGACGAATACCTCTCAGGGTTGCAATACTTTTTAAATGAAAAAAGGACAATATTGTGACATTTTTTATTTGTGCTTCGAAAGACAGTTCTGTATCAAATACTACACCTAGGTTTTTTTTTACTTCTGCCCTAAAATCTGTAGTCAATCAGATAAAACAATCAAGTGTGTGTCTTCATGTTTTCTCTGAGGCCCCAGTATCATCACTTCTGTTTTGTCTGAATTTAACATTAAAAAGTTATTAAACATCCAGTTTTTCATGTCAGCAAGACAGGTATTCAGAATGTTAGCAGCAAATACAGTCCTGTTTGAGGGACAAGTTAAAGCTGAGTCTCATCAGCATAACAGTGGAAACTAACTCCATGTCAACCAATAATGTCACCCAATGGTAACATATAAAGAGAAAATAAAATTGGGACAATAATTAAACCCTGATGGACTCCACAATTAGCCTTTGATAAAAAGGAGGCCTCCTCTTCAATTTTTATAAACTGGAATCAGTTTGAGAGCTAGGATCGGAACCAAGAAAAGTCCCTGATAATCCCACCAAATGTTCAAGACGATCAATTAAAAGAGTGGTCAATGGTGTCAAAAGCTGCAGTTAAATCAAGTAAAACAAGAACCGAAGGTGAGCCCAAGTCAGAGGACAGCAGAACAATATTCATTGCTCGGATTAGTGCTGTCTCAGTACTATGATAAAGCTTAAAGCCAGACTGGAATTTCTCAGAAATATTCTGTGCATCAAGAAATCTATTGAGTTGACCAGTCACTACTATTTCTAACACTCTGGACAGAAAATGGAGATTGGTATAGGTCTGTAATTATTAGGAGCAGTGGGATCAAGGGTGGGCTTCTTAAGGAGAGGTTTTACTACTGGAGTCTTATGAAACTCTGGCACAATACCATATGAAAAAGAACTGTTAATAATATTTAAAACAGTGGTATTTATTGTTTGGATATATCTCTTTTAAAAGTATATAGGATCTCAGGTGCAAGTTGTGGGTTTCACTTTTCTAAATAAGGAATCCATCTCTACTTCAGACGTCAAGGGAAAAAAAAAACTCAAGGATCTGTCTCAGTTCAGTATCAGTAATTTTGTTTGCTGACAAGTCTAGGTTTAATACAGAGTTACTAATCTGATTTCTAATGTCAGTCACTTGTTTTGTTAACGTTGTTCATAAACTCGTCACGGCTTTAATGAGAGAGTATTCTGATTGAGGAGTTGTTAATTTTGCAATTGACTCTTGGGTTGTTCCTGTTTTTATCAATAAGATTTGATAGATAAACTGATATAACCTGAGACTGATCTATCTTCAGTAGTGTTTTTATATTAAACTGTTTGTATGACTGTGCATGGCAGTGGACAGTACAGTAAATACATGTTAGTTCGATTCCAATGTTTCAATTCTATAGACTTAAATTGTTGTTCTATCTGAAATGATAGTGCTGGACCTATAATTTACATTTTATATATAAAGCAGGGGTATGGTGTCCTTCATTCAAATTGTTATGTTTTTACATAACAATCTGTTAATACTTAAAGGAAATTCAAGCTAGGTGCTCTCCTGTTTATTTCCCCAACAGTGCACAAAATGACAGTCTCCCTTAACTTAAAGAAAGGCTGTGTCATATTTTCAGTTCAGACACACTTGCAATGGATACAGGGAGATGAAGGCAGCCTTGCCATGACCTTTCTCAAGGTTTTATTACCATTACTGCAATAAATGTTTCATGTTTCTCACTCTGCCCCAGCTTGTATCCATATCCCAACAGTAGGTCATTTATCAATTTATATTATAATATCTAATATTTTCAACTTATCGAGATATATTATGACTAATATTTGCCATGCAATATTCAAACAAAAGCAGGAACACAATTGCAGTATAAAATATGACTTTGTGTGTGCATAAAGATCTGCTTGTTCAGGATTTGTAATCATTTGCAATCTATAATATGGAAACATTTTTCAAAACCTGATGTCAATTCAGAATGCAAGATGGTTTACTCCAGGCTGTAGAAATGCTGTACATACATACATACATACATAAATAAACAAGTGTGAGGGTATATCATACTCATTTTTATTATTATTGCATGAAACAAGTTAATTAAACACATAAAACCCTAAAAACAGACACTATCTGTGTTCTCTGTACATATAACAATTTCCTGTTTGTTAAACTAACATTGTCGTAAATGCATAATTTAATATTATAGTATAGTCACTCCCCCCATTTGCCCCTCAAAGCCATTACATTATCACTTGCATATTCCTTATAATGCGAAACATGATCTCTTACCTATGGCAAAAAAACAGAAAAGTCATAGTTTATTAAAATATGTAAGTAGTGAACCTAGACTGTAAATAATTACATTAAAGTACATAAAGCAGGGAGAAATTGTTACAACACATGAATGGAACTACCACTTTAAAATGGTAAATTGCTGGTTCATCAAAGCTTTAGTGGACAGCTGGTAACTGATTTATATAAAGCCTTCCTTAAACTAATGACTGCAGATTATCCCAATTAGTCAGATTTATTATTTTTTTCTTTAACAAAAACACTGAATTACAATTCACGGAACAGGAGAAAGGGCTATGAGGAGTAGCCCTGGGACATGAAATATGAATTATGTGCTTCTGTCTTTAAGAAGGTGACATGCCTTCCCCTTGGCTCGTGGTGATCCTCCCTCACAAAGATAAGACTGAACCGATCGGCCTCCAAGTCTGGGAAGCAAGCGTTACTTCCCCCAAGGGGAAAATGAACAGAAGGTAGAGGATACATTTGAGAAGATTAGAAGTCACCCCAGCTAACAAGGAATGCTTCGGGAGGTCGGCACAGCCAGACCTGCAAGACAGAGCCCTGCGGAGCGAAAGGAATTCTGAAAGAGAGAAGGAGTGAACATGCAAAAGGGCCAAGAGAGAAACAGTGTCGTAGATGAAAGCAAGTTGTTAGTATACAGAGAATACATGGTTTTACCCTGGTCCAGGGCGAACTGCCCTCGCAGAGGTTACACTGAACCAATCGGAGAGATTATTAAGATTTGGCCAGGGGTCCCCTGATATCTGGGGAGGCAGAAGGCAAACCGGCTGGTTGTGTAGGTGGAGCGAGAACATAATAGGAGCGAGTGCAGCAGCATTTAAACTTTAACGGACATGATGAGATTGCGTGACATGATGAGATTGAGAAAACAATTAATTTAGTTGAACATCAGATCGCTGAATTGGTAGATTATCTTATGCGTGAACAAGGAAGACAAAATGAAATCCTGTTTGGCAGAAGAATGGATAGGTGTAACAGAGGGGAGGCGTTTCCTAAAGGGAAGAGAGATCAATGATCTGGAAGAATGTGAATGAGCGATTGAGTAGTGGCTTGAGGAATAGTGAAGCTCTACAGCAAAAGCAAAAAGCAGTAAGATGTAACAGAGCATCAAAACAACTCCCCCCTCCCCCAGAATAGAAATCCATTTAAAATAATTATGTTCACCAATATCTGTAATGACTAGAGAATTTCACTCTTGGGATAAGGGAGACCGGTAGCGGCAAAAACCAGAAACTGCTCGACTTGCGATGTTGAGCTTGTTTTGTGACAGTGAGCTTTTAGCTCATGGCTTCAGTTGAGAGTTTACTGCTATTGCTGAATGAGAAAAACAACATTGCTGAGTGAATCGCCTGGCCAAGGTGAAGCAGACTGCATAGGGAACATTGTAAGAAAGAACAAAATGACATGAGCGTGGAATATTGGCAGCTGCAGTGCAGCGAAAGCAAGGACAGTAAAAAGAAAGATAGAACAATCAATCTCTTGGTTCAATCGTGCTATCCCATGATGCAATGCGCATATCACTACAGGTGCCATTATTGGACTAGTTGGGTCTGAAATGTTGAGTAACAATATGCAAAAGCAAAAAGCAATATAGAGTATTTGATCCCAGGCTTATATAGCGCAACACCCAATGGTTACAAATAAACATTCTGGAGCATTATATAAAAAGGGAAATTGTGCATGACTGAGCTTAAAAAGAAAAGAAAAACTAATTGCACATTCAATATTGTTATTGTTATAAAAGCAAAGTAAGAAGACACTGTGTGAAACTATAATGCATTTTTACTTAGCGTGGAAAATTGAGAATCAGATGTAGGAAAGAATCACAACTTTGAGCTTTTCTTCACTTTGGAATGAGCAATGAGCATCTTCTGCTACCTTCAGCGTTTCAACTATAGCTAAATTTCAGACAAACAATGGAGGAGTTTATATGTGTTGTTATTGACACGTGACGTAGTGATGCGCGTGCAATTTTGGGAGGAAAACTTGGGAGAATCAGGTTTGTGGCTGAAAAAAACAGCCACGTGCAAGGGATCGGGTTAATCTCATTTACCTGTTAGCATGACGTAAAACACAAAAAATTCATGCCCATTTTCACATGGAAACCCGCATTTCACGTGAAAACGTCCACTGCTTCCAATCTAGACAACCTTGGGAGCATGCGTGGAAGGTGTCTGGCAGATCTCTATAATCCTACGTCTCCGGCCGGTTTTCAGCCATGATGTATGAGTTGTACAATGCCTAGCTAATGAATGCATCTTATGTATTTGTCAGTTGTCATTGCAGGGAATTGAAAAAGTAGTTGTGTTTTTTTTTATTTATTTTTTGGTTGGGGGGGGGGTGGTCTGTAACCTGTAATTTTGTTGTTAGGTCTTTTGTTTTCAGTAAAAAAATAGTGTAACTCCCACCCCTTCCTATTGACTTTCAATGTATCTGCATCTTGCATGATCCGACATCTACTTCTGACCTGTGCATGAACCTTCAATAACACGCCTTCCCTGAGTTACTGTATGTCTTCGCCAGGGTCAGGGACCTTGCATTGGTGCAGAGGCACGTTTTATTGCTGCCAGTGATGCTCTTTAACAGGACAGTGTAATAAAGCATGTGCAGGGTGACAGAGCTCTTCAGCAAGTTCAGGGACACATTTTCCACTAGGCATTACTTCTGTGTCAATTAATCCTGATACAGTCCAGCAAAATCCCCTGTCCTGCAATAGAAAACCGGAAACATCCAGTGACTTGGAAGTCTCGCTGTTACAGAGCTCTAGGGCCGGCACATAATGTTTTTGGCATGATTTCATTGTAAGCATACTGTATAAATATATACTGTAGATATTAATACAAACCTGCAGAATCTATAGAAATCATTTGTAGTGCATGTATTACTATATTGTACAGGTATATCTACCTAAAATTCTTCAGATTAAAAAAAAAAAAAAAACATCTAAAACTACTTGGATTTTTTCTGTTTTTAAGCTGTATTTGAAATAACAGTCAAATGCTTCTACCAAACAAAATAACTTAATTGACTTTAATTACATTCTAAGCAGTTTGAAAAAGTCAGTAAGTTGTTCATTTATACTTTAAAGTGTTTTCATGTTTTACACATTGTACTTCAGGCATAACACATTGACCATGACGAGCACAATGCTAATGCCAGCTTTTGCCTCCAAGGTTTCATAACAGGTGTTATTATTCTTCCCAACCAAAGGAGTCTTGCTTGAAAGGAAATCTGCCCAGATTAACTTGTTTCTAGTTTTTTCAGATTTCAGTTGAAGCTGATGTGTATCACCTTATCATTTTGCTTGACTTACAGCACTTACCTTTGATCAACATAGTAGTGGTAGTCAGTTATGGACTGGTACACATAATTACAATGTTATTATGCATAGCTGCAATATACTTAATGTGTAAATTTTTTTGCATGATATATGTAAGTACACAGTTGTATCAGAAAAGGGTTAGTTTTATTGTTAGGGTTAGGGATAAGGTTAGAGTTACCATGCATTACAATACACATTAAGTGTGTTGTAACTATGCATAATAACACTAATTATGTGTAAGTACACATATTTACCAAGTAACTACTATGTAAACACATATTAATTAGAGCCACTTAATTTACTGTGATCGTCATGAGATGAAAGCACGTGTTTGCCAATCATTTCATGCACAATGTGATCATTGCATATTATATAGGTAGTGTGAATAGGGTACAAGAAACCGCTGTCAATGTGACTCATCTTCTTTCTGCTTTGAATTTTTGCCTTACCTTGTTTGTTGGTGAATTTCCTTTCCAGGGTGGGAATGTTGTCACCCATTGTAAAGAATCTGCTCTTTTTAAACCATTGCTAGACAATTTCATTTGGCAGAGCTGCTGCATGACACTTCAAACAAGAAGTATACACTAATTAAAGTTGTCTTGTGTGATTCATGTTTTTTCTCCCCGATGAAGTATTGTTATTTATACTTCAGACTACTCAAACAAAATCAGAAACCCTGTATCTTGTTTTACAGAAAACAACAGCATGACTGAATCTTTCTGTTAAAAAACAGACTCTTATAAAACAAATCACACACTGAGCAAACACAAAATACAAAGTACTGCATTCATTATCACAACAGTTATTTAGTTTTGCATATACAGTGTTTTTTTTTTTGTTTGTTTTTTTGTCCCTTTGGTATTTGTTTATGCGATGTGCCCGTTGGTGAAGCCTCTACCATGTGATAGCTGACTGCAAAAGGAGTTATGCATCTCAAAATTTCTAATACAGGTTTTCCCTCATTCAAACCCTATTGACTACCTCTGACAAGTGCACTGAAACAGTAAGGGTCAGAGGTTAACCCAAGCAGTGAAGCCTTGCTATGGTGTTAGACTACAATAGTTTTGCAGAGGTTTCCAGTTCAATTAAAGACTGTTCAAGTGGTTCTTTTTCAAATGTTCATTTTTATATATATATTTTGCTTTGCTGTACTTGCATTGCACTCTGACTGGTGGTATTGTGTTATCCTGTATTATGTCCGGGTTTGGTCTGTGCAAAAGGTGGCAACCTTATCTGGAGCACACATAATGATATCTGAATGAAATCAATCCTGTTGATAGTGGTATGCAGGCAATCCAAAATGTATCCACAAGTTCCAATCTGTGTTCCCAGCAGTCTAAAATCTGGTTAACAGATGTAAATGCTGAATGTGGGTGTCAGGTACTATTTATTAGTTAGAAGACGGCCATGTACTGCAAACAAAATATACAATTACAGTACATTAACAGTGCAAGCTTGCCAACAATAAACTCGTTGTGTTTTCTTAGGTGCAAGCACTTACGGCAAAGCAAAAACAAAAATGATATTAGGGTTAAGCCTCGGTTCATTTCCTTAGCAACAAGAGGGGATCTGGCAGTTTCTATGGTGCTGGCTGAGATGAGACTGATGCTGAAGCAGTGTTTAGCTTGAATTATTTCTATTTGTGTCTTAGCATCACTTGGTCTCTCTGTATGCATGAGCCGTTATGTTTAGTGGACCCTTGAGTATGGGGTACAAGTCTAGTTTAAAGATTCCATTGTTCTATATATATATATTTCAAAAGTAGATGAAAGTTTTCTTTCTACTATCAAAGCCAGAAATATACTTTTATAGTTTTTTGTTCTTTTATTTAGTCCTCCACCTTTCTTTGTGCAATGAGATTTCTCTGAAAATGAAACCCATTGTGCTGCTGTTGAGCTAGTAACACATAATAACTACCAGGGAATCAAATGGTATTTTGTACAGTATGAAATTAAATATTATGAAATAGTATGGAAGTAATCATTCAAGATATTGTACATTGCATGTTTGTTAATGTGATTGGTCTTACTCCAACCTGTATTCATATAAACTGCCACATATTATAAGGGATTACATTATAGCTGTTTTATAATATACAATAACTACCAGAGTACACTTCCTGATACAAACAACATATTTTCGCAGGTAGATATTATTGAGTAAATAGTTCTAAATAGTTCTAAATCTAGCTCATTATGACTTAAAGTACTTATGCATGATGTGTGCCTTGTGATGGTGCAAACAAGTTTGAAATATACAAATACATCACAATTGAGTTGTCGTTTGATGTTTGGCTTGCTAAATGAAATACATTCTGTTTGCCACTCTGGTTAATAAATCAACCTGAAGATAGCAGTTGAGTAACCAGGTTCCTAAATATTGGACAGTGCCCTTATAAAACTTTACAATGGTATTTAACCATACTTTTGCAATGGTTGTACTATATATCTACCATAGCTTACCCCGGTTTGCTATGTTTTTTAGTGTGCTTCACAATGCTTGCCTGTGCTTTACCAGACCTCTATCCGCTTTACAATGCTTCCCTATGATTTACCATACCCATCTGTGCTTTACAATGCTTCCCTATGCTTTACCATAACTCTCTGTGCTTTACAATGCTTCCCTATGCTTTACCATACCTCTCTGTGCATCACAATGCTCGCCTATGCTTTACCAGACCTCTCTGTGCTTCACAATGCTTGCCTTGCTTTATCATGATGTCACCATGATTTATTACACTTTGCTATGCTTTTACTATGGGAAACTTTTTTTATAAGTGTCAGACCAACTGAAGAGGCTCTGTTGATATGTCACCAGTTTTATCCCTCAATAACATGCCAGTGCAAAATAAGACTGATCATAAAATTATTCAGTAACTGAGACAAGAGAAACCTATTACCTAGCATGGTCATTTCTGAAATTAATGAGCAGTTAAAATTGAGGTAATCTGAAGAATTTGAACAAGAAAATAAGTGTCTGCTCACTTAGGTCCATCATACACTCATGCATAACCGCAATTTTCTTGTCATTGACTGTAAGACACTTGGCATAATTATACGAGTTGCATGCGTGTCGTGTGGAAATTTGAAAATGAATGCATTGCGGGCTGGAGGAGCAATTTTAGGGTCAACTAGACAGTGATAGGAGCTGCTGAAAAGAGCATTCATTAAACTAAGCAACAGATGAGTCTGGGAGGCTATGACACAGAAAGCACGACAATGAGACAGTTAAAGGGCAAGTGACTCATTTTTTGTCATGGTTCATTATTATTAAAAAGTGAACTTGCACCTTGTGTACTATAAACATTTTACATATGAATATGGAAACACAAAATGACATTTACAGATTTGCTCAAGGCTCCAAACAGCATAGCTGTTTGTCATAAGTATCAATTCAAGGCTTTAAACAGACTTTTCTGTGAAGTGGAGCATTTATTTTGCATTGCACTGGCCCTGTGTATTGGCACACCACATCATTTTGCCGAAAAAGAACAGTCACTTTGTAACACAGCTACATAAATTAATACATAAATAACTGTCTGCTTGCCAAAGTATATTTGTATATATGGAAATGTTAATGTTAAATTTGTACCTAAGTAAAAAGCAGGCAATATTCTTTTTGCCCACCAGGTGGCCAATGGCCCTGGGTTTGTGCCTGAGAAACCTCTTAAATCAAGTGTGCTCTCAAACAAAGGCGAAGGTAGTCTTCAGGGGAGAAGTCAAGCCTCTGTTCAATGCAGTGTTTTTTGTTAGTCCCAGGTTCCAGAATTATAGAAGAATTTTTTTTTTATTATTTATGAAGGTGATGTGGTGCAATACAATTATTAATCTGCAAAGTTGCATTTGTGAATAGTTCTGTCCCAACTTACTGGCATTCCCTACTTGGTGTTTGTTACAGTTATTGGCGCCCAAACAGGCACTGATTATATTTAGCTATTGTGCAACTGTTATATTTAACAATAATTGTGTATGCATCATTCTTGATATGGTTGCTATGGCTGAAGCTAGTATGGACACTCTTGAGAGTGAAGACTTTGGGGAAAGTTTAAAGTTTCATTCTTTAAAGCTTTCTTGTGGAGGACTATTAAGCTGAAGGTGAAAGATAGCTTAGAGACAGGATGCAGGCTAGCAAAGAGAGCATTTGTGCATTTTTTTATTTCACTACAGAGCATTGTGATGGAAATCTAGTTTGAGTGAAAAGGAACTTGTGAATATGATCTTGGGCAACTGTAACCCTAGACTTGCTAGAGGTAGCGTTCAGACTGTTGATGAGCTTCTGTGAGTGGGGTCCTTGATAGAAAAGGATTGGATTGCAAGTCAAAATTATTATTTTGTAAAAGCCAGTAGTACTGCTAAATCTGATGCTGAAACTAAGTCCCAGAGTACCTATGTTAGTAATAGTATAGTAATACCCAAAGGTAATGTGGGTTTCATAGTGCCCAGGGAAATACAGGACTGTTCCTTTTCCCCATTAACCCAATGTCGATTCCCCTGGTAATTTTTGGAATACAGTGTTATGCCTTATTGGACACTGGTAGTACATACACTGTCATCAGAGAACATCTGTGGAATAAAATAAAGAGGCCACAGGACAAGCTGACTCCAAGTGAAAACTTTTATTCTAGCTGATGGCAAGTGTAATCAGGCCATGGGGAAAATTCAGCTTGTGTACTCATTACAAGGAATGATGTGGACTATAATGACTTTTGTAATGCATGATGATAACCTGACCTTGCCCTTGGTGCTGGGGCTAGATTTGATATGCAAAAAAAGACTACTTATTGACTTAGTCAAAAAGTGTTAAGGAATTCAATATCCCGAAGGGATAAAGTACTATCCCTTAATTTAAGATTCTCTGGAAGGTGCAGGAGGTATTACTATAAAAGTCTGAAAAGGTTATTTTACCCTCTTTGAATCTTTATCTACCTTTAGCTTGCAGAAATCAAGAAAAGGTCAAGACAGCTACCAGAGAAAGCACTGGTCACAATATCACCTGAGAACAAGGCTTATCTTCTTGATTTATTCTTGAAATGGCCACAAGTATGTACTGAACAGCTTGGAAAGATGAATCTGGTACAACACAGCATTAACACCAAAGATGAAGTGCCTATACTCAAGAGAGCCTATAGAGTATCTCCTGAAAAACTTTTGCGGTCCCATGTCAGACCAGGTCCGAAATTACAACTTTCTCTTTCCAGTCTGATGCCTGTCCGACATCATCAAAAAGACATCAAGTACAGGTCTCTAGTCGTTTTTTGTCCAGAAAAATCAGAGAAAACCTTACAATGGCTGAGTGAGACCGATAGGAACCGAGAGAAGCAGGAACAGAACAAAGAGTGTGATTGCATATGCCTCATGTTTACTTAATCCTGTATAAAAAAATTATTCCACTTTCGAAAATGAATGTCTGGCAGTTGTCTGGGTGTGGCAAAGTACCCGCCCTTGTGTGTATTTTGTGTTGTATGTTGTGTGTTAATGTTGGTGTATAGTCATTAGTACACGGGATATAAACGGGTCTGTGTAACACAAGTGTTTAAAATGTATATTTGTATTAAGGCATGAGGAATGCACGACACTTCACGTGCAAGTAAAAAGTAATAATATGTGAGCACGGGGAATTGCACTTTATTAATTCACGTGCAGTTTATGGGGAAAAAAAATAACGTTTTTTTTTGTGTGTGTGGGGAAAAAATAAATACAAATAAAATAAAGAAATGGGGAGAAGCGGGAGAGGAAAGCAGCAGCAACAACTGCAGGAGGAGAAGGACACAGAGGAGTTCTGCCTGAAGGCTAGGAACCCAGGGCGATACAACCAGCCGTTGCCAGTGTGTGCCCCCTCTGCGAACAGGGGCATTGCTTTTCAAGCTGTCCCTTCCGTAGCTATGAAGAGGAGGAACTAGAGCCCAGAAGGGAGGAAACAGAGCTTTTCTGAGGAAATACTGGACTACATGCAGCTCCCATGTCCACCAGCAGAGGAAGAATGCCTGCTGGTTTTGCCTCCAGAGTCAGAGGGAGAGGAGCTGTCTCCAGCGCCAGAGGGAGAGGAGCCATTGCTGCCGTCTCCAGCGCCAGAGGGAGAGGTCCCAACGCTGTCTTCAGAGCAGGAGGGAGAGCCGCACCAGTCCGCTGCAAGGGAGGGAGAGCCACACCAGTCCCCTGTAATAAGGGTAGACTACACACCGCTCCCACCTCCGCCACCAGGAGATAAATGCTGCTCCCACCTCCGTGGCAAGGAGACTACACGCCGCTCCCACCTCCGTCTCCAGGAGACTACATGCTGCTCCCACCTCCATCGTCGGGAGACTACACACCTCCGCCAACTCCATCGGCAGGAGCAGAGCAGCAGAAGCTGCCTCTGCCTCCGCCACCTCCACCAGCAGAGGGTGAATGCCTGCTGGGTTCCCGTCCACCAGAAGTGGGTGAATGCCTGCTGGGTCCCTTTCCACCAGCAGAGGATGAATGCCTGCTGGTATCACTTCCCCCACCATCACGAGCAGAGGAACTGGAGCTGCCTCTGCCTCCATCACCATCAAGGGGAGAGGGTTGTAGATCAGATGTGTCGGTGCTGAGGGACACTGGCGGCAGTGGCAGGTGGGCTTACAGGCAACTTTTGCCATATTTTTTTTATTTTTTTATTTGAGAAGCATTGCAGCAAGCACCTTTGGCACGGCAGCAATTACAGTTGGTGCTGTCGGTTATTTCGTGCCTTGAAGTATAGAACTGCTAGCTTCCAAAGGAACCAACTTCTCATACTGATGGTACATTGAAATGTCAGAATAGCGCAAGACAATTTCAGAAAAAAAAAATCTTAGACAGCTGGATTATGGCTTAATGATCTGTGATAGCACATACCATAAATCACCCACAGAGAAGGGCGGTTCATTAATACTTTATAGCCTTGAATTTATCAGCTTCCAGTATAGGGAATATAAACTGAAGATTGACGATGTATGCGACTGCTTTTTTAATCCTAATTAAATCACAAACTGGTTAACTAATGTTGTTCTCTATAACGCCTAGCTTTTAAATTGTGTTTCTTTTTAATTTGAAATTAAAAGTATATGAAGCTAGATGCACGAGAGACAGGGTAAATCTTCTTTTTTTCCACCGGCATCATTCTTTTATGACTGACTTATCTCTCCCTTGTGTAAATTGAGATGCAGCTACAGATATGGCTGAAGTATAGGTGATTCATAAAACAAAGTATCTAATCAAGATTAATCTGTATCAATTTTTTTTCTGTCTTCCCACAATCTGGTTTTAAATGTGTTTGATGCAAACACTGTGGGTGATTTAATGGGAGTTTTGGAACATACAGCTATCCAGATTTGAACACAGCAACCTACTGTACTTGTTCAACAGAAATTAACATGACAGGAACCACAGTTGCTGATTAAAACTGGATCTCCACTAAGACAGTCTGCAAAGTTTAACTGTTGTTGTTTTTATAATGCAGGTCAGAACCTGCTACTACTGTATATTGGCCCAGGTTCGTGCTTTGGTTTATTTTAGGGGGTTTGTTTATTGGCAATATATTAAGAAAAGCTTGCTAGATTTTCAGCAAGAAAGATGTGTTTCTTTTTTACAAATAAATTATAGGACACTGGAGTTTGTGGGGGATTAATTTATCCCAACAGATTAGATTTAAGATGTTGCCACTGTTTCCATGGCAAGTAGGGGAGCTAATAGAAGACATCTGTTTGTGGGAACTAGGGGCACTGAAGCGAATGCAATAGCTTCATAAAAATAAAACTCTTCGTAAGAGACCAATCGTCGAAATTGAGACCCAAGTAAAGATTTATTATAGAATATTCAAGAGTGCAAGGAATAATTTCCTTTTATGACACCAAAAGTTGAACATGTACCACATACTTTTACATTTGTTGTAAATATTAGCCAGGCCTACAATTAAAACCCTTTCACAATTGTGACTTAAAATGAGCTATTGTAAAAATAATTACATTTTCAAAAGCTTTTACTGTATACACCTTAACTACGACTTGTCCTTAATGTACTGTGCCAGTGAATTTACTAGGACGACAATCAGCTCTGAAATATATCTCCTTGAAAAATTCTCAACACATTTATCATTCATTCATTTATTACAAGTTTGACCTTTTATTCTCAGGCAGAACAAACTGCAGTTTCTGTCTTGATGTTAATGGTAACATTATCAGGGGGAAAAAACTGGTGGTGCAAATAAGTTTTAAATATCCTTTTAATGACCATCACTTACTAAGAGGTACATGACGAAGAACTGAAGAAACCTTGTTATGTGAGTTAAAAGGACTCGTATTCATTTTCAGCACTTACTAGCAGAGTCACCTTTTGTTCAACAAGCGGAAAATACAGGTCATAAAGGGAAATGATGCAGGGGTTAGTCCAAATTGGATTTTTATTAAATAACTTCTAATGAGTGATGGATTGGTCAACTGAAGGAAAATAGTAACAATACTATTTAGTGTATTGATATGTGTATCTAGTTTTCATGAAGTTATTCATGGATGCAAGTGACTTTGTTTTAACTGCTTGTTAATTGTACTGAAAATGTTAAGAAATATACCGAGCATCAAAAGAAACTTATCACTATTATAACACATTTATTTAAAAAATAAATAAATGAATAAATAAATAAGGTACATAAATGATGGACATTGATGAATTGACTTGATCATTTATCCTTGACCATGACACGCTTGAGTGAACTATGACTGAAGCACATGCACTTAGTCACCTAATTAGTGAGACATTTGTTTGGACTCTGGATATGGAGTGATTTCGGCTGTTGAATTCTAAGCTTATAGAAAAGCAATAAAGAAAATCACAGAAAAAAATCAATATGCCATGTTTGTCAAGAGAGCAGTGCCTTTGTGCAGTTGACGTGTTGGAGGCTGGACTAGCGCAACGTACTGTGGTTCGCTGTCTTGGGTGCTCTTAGACTGCATTTATATGTTGGACTATTATAGCAGCTATTGGTACATGTTTAAACAACACTTATCTGGTTATGCGGGCTGGAATCAAGCAAAGGGAATGTTAAGTGTTACCCAGCTATTTGCTTGAAAGCAATCCAATCCTGTGCTTGAGGAAAGTAAGCCAAGAGGTTTTAAACATATGAAAGGCATCACTTTTGGAGAAAACATAACAAACCACCAAATGGCAACACGTTGCAGTACATTACAGAAGCATTACTGAATGTGTTTTTAGATTATGTTTTATTTATTTATATATTTATTTATTTATTTATTTTTAATTATTGAAATGGCTTTCTGGAAAATCTCTTGGCATTTGAACAAAGTTTGTACAATCGTGTCACTTTTGTTTACAGAAAATAAATCTGAATTGAAATGCAAATTGAGGCCTGCCTTTTTGTTTTTTGTTTTTTTTATAACAAAAGCACTTCACGTAAAGTCTGTAATGTACTGACTTAGAAGATCCTTGTGTAAACATTGTGTAATGCAACAAAGAAGTAGTATTTCTAGAGTATAACTACCATCACTCAGCTCAATTCCAATAAATAAATGATCAGAAAATAAAAATAATCAGTAAAGCCGAGTTAAGCCTGACTTGCCCATTGCTAATAGCTTGATCTGAACTCCTTTACATAATGGGGCACTTTGATGTGTATAATTCCTGAGGTCACGCTCCTCAAAGACAGGTTAAGTAAGTGGTTTCCCTCCAGTGGAGGTAAAAATGAGCCCACCTCTCAGTGGTTATCTGTCAGTTCTGTTGCTCTGCTTCTGATCTGTATTGGCAGAGAGCAAGCAGAGATTCGCTACAAAAGGGACATGGAGACTAGGGCAGCATTAATCATCACCTCTAGGCCCCAAAGCTCACAACTTATTGTGTGGTCCAGTTTTCATTAGATCAGTCAATTCTTCATTTTAGAGTCCGGCCAAAATATATTTTTTTTTTCTTGAAGTCAATTAGGAGCATCATTTCAGAAAAATTCTGGGGGAAGGTTGTGTCAACATTGAACATTCTCTGTTCCAAACAGCATCCTAAATGAGAAAAGCAGGCAGCAATTGGGCCAGTTTACAATGAGATAGCGGGCTGCTCTTTGTCAACATTGTTCTTATTCTTAAAATAAATTATACAAATTGTACAAAGCAAGTATTTTTAAAGCACGGCACTGGTTTATTACAAACTCGAAAATCTTGTTCCACTAAGTCTCGTTTTATAATAATAAAGTGTGTACACGTTACGGTGGTCTTTTTCAATGAAACATTTTTTCTTTTTTTTTAATTTAGTTGTCGCTAATACTTTTTCTTTTATTATTTTCTCTCAGTTTAGAATATCCAACTATTATTTAATACTTCGTGCTGTATCAAACACAGCTGTAATTATCCCCAGGCATATTGTGGAGGAAGGTATATGTGTCTATGTCATATTACATTTCTTCATATATCTAGAGCAGAGCTTGTTCAATTGTGATGAAACTTTGTCTGGACATGCTGCAGCTCAAGCTATTGAGAGTATCAGAATCTCAGGATGGGGATGTATTACTTACATTTCTACATGTGCCTGCAGTGGCTAGAGGTCATGGGGATCTACTTTTTGATGTTCCTGAAAGCTGATGGATGTCCGCCAGGCATTACAGGTGTGGAACAAACAACATGTAGAAAACAAAATGTAGCCCTCATCATTTGAATTTGGTATTGGCATCCTTATTTGCTTTTAATCATATTGATGGTAAAATGTACAAAGCATTTTACCTTTAACACTCGGTCAAAATTCCTGTGGAAAAACCAATTACAAGCATCATCTAAAGCCAAGATGTTATTGTATCCTTAAATCCCTGTAACTTGTCTTGATCTGTTTCCACAGCCTTTACAGTCATGATGCCAACTGACAGTAATGTTGAAAGCAGGCCATGAGTATTTAAACCAGTATGCTTAATTAGAAACATGTCTGTACGCTAACCACCTAATGCAGATCATTTTGTAATAACTACCTGCTGTATGACAATAAGAATGTGGGTACCCACAAGTGCCATCATTAAAAAAGCACTTGATGTTTTAAAGTTTAGGTCTTGGCATAGTTTAAATGTACTTAATACCCCCATTGGTACTTAATACCTCCATTGCGAAGTTGCTGCTAGCAGGTCTAATGAAATTCAAACACTGGTAGATGATGCATCCGCTGAAGTTAAAAAGCAACTTGACATGGGAATAATCTTCATCTGACAGCTATTTCTGTACATGCCTCTCTTTTTTATTTAGTGCACACCAACACACTGTGTGATCTCCTTAATCATTTATAACATTTCAGCATAATCGTATGTATTCTGTATCAATATTTGGTCATATTTAGAGCAAATGTTTTTGAAAATAAGGACACAAGGGATAATTGTTCAACATCTGTACACAAGTAGCAACAAAAAACAAAAAAAATTACTCTGAAATTTGAAATACAGTTTACTCGTTTAATGATGATCACACTGACAACGGGTTCATTAACCCCAATTTAAAAAAAAAAAGCTTAATTTGAACTGCTACAGTAATATTCAAATTGTAGCCCTCTTGAGAATGACTATTACCCAGTTTTACTACTAACTTAGTAATCCCTTTATGCTTGCAATATGTTGTTTTCATGGCTCTATTTTGTATGTATCTGCAAGGAGATGTAAAATATTAAAAGTTTATTTTATCCAACGTGCCTGCATAATCCAGGCATTAATCAGGGTGAAATACATTATCAAACTGACACCAAGGGTATGTAGTACATAAGAACAGGGAGATAATATTATATAAAGCTTTTAAACTGACAACTGACCTTTATTACCTTGATTGATTATGGAGGTGCCTGGTAGCTAGTACAACACCCCCTGTTAAGGTTTATAACAGAGTTCTGATAAAATGTACAGGTATCATGAAATAAATATGTGTGAGTAATTTTTGATCCTATTAGACTTCTCTGTTAGTTTTAACTTTGTTATGCAGTTTGTGATAATATTATTTGTCATTAGTTTGCTGAGTAACATGACCGTTAGCCCTTTTAAAGTATCTGTTTGCTTTCCAAGCCATACATACACATCTGCCCCCTAACTGCCATTGTTGGTGTTGCATAAGCTCTTGTTGCATGATTTAGAAAACAAAATCTCCATAGACACATTCATCTTATTTAATTAAAGGCTTGTTTGAAGAGTGCAAAGCACATTAAAACAGTACAGAAAGTCAATATTATTACCCCAACGATTATAATCTAATCATAGGTATTATATTCTCAAGTATAACTATAGGAAAGTAAAATGGCCAAACATGTTTATAATTTATTTTTATTTTTATATAGCCCCTTTCATAGTGGACCACCGTCACAAAGCGCTTTACAAGATACGAGACTAGGGTGTGTGAACTATGCATCAGCTGCAGAGTCACTTACAACAACGACTCACCCGAAAGATGGAGCACAACCTATAGTTACCTACCTACACTCTTCAGTACCCATCATGTTATAGCTTCAAAATGCATGTTCCAGTACATTCTCCTTTCTATTTGAAAGACCACAGTGCTAAAATGACAAGCGGAAAACACCCTAAAAACACAAAGGACACAAGAGCATAGCATAATGTATTCAGGCATTAACTTGAGCAGAATCTCAGGCTGGTTTAATTGCCGCTATCCCAGTTTCTCAAGTGCCCTGTGCAATAGCATAGACTATTTCTTTTGATTGGCTGGCAGTGCAAGTTCAAACATAAGATTGGTACAGAATGCTATAGGTCTGTGATTGTGTGGTATACAATAAAAAAGAAATGGAGCTCAACAATGTATGATGCAAAGACGAAGGGGGCAGCACTGAAAAAGGGAAATGAACAGCTGCGTCTGGAGTTGCACCGCTGAGCAACATTGAGCAGAGGATGTTCGCAATAATTGGACCAATTAGGAGGTGCAAACAGCATAAAATGTGCAATATAGTATACAGTGCTTTGTTTTACATTTCACCCTAATCCCAATGTTCACTTTGTTACATTGTAAAGTTGTTGTATAGAAGATTAAATTTCATTGCTTGATAAACCTTTCAAATCACCTTGGAAAAGGGTGTCTGTAAACTGTCTGCAACAATAATAACCCCAACCCTAACCCTAACCACAATCCCAACCCCAACCCTAAAAGTATATAGGCCTATATTTTTTTTCACATTTTAATTATTTTATTTTAATTCCTTTAAACATTTAACGTAGGTATAAAAGGAGGTTGGGGAGATAGGACTATCTCAAAGAGAGAACCTAATGACACAGACACTTTGGAATCCGGTAGAGGTCCCACAGTTCACACCACCTACCTCAAAAAACCGAGGTATATCAAATGTATCGAATAATCCTTTAATTTTACGGATAATTAAAATTCCCAAGTCTTCCAAACTCCCATACCTAACTCTCATACCTATTTATACCTGTCAACATTAAGCATTAATTAATTAACATGTGGAAGACTTTGCATGTTGGCAGTCTGTAGTCTACTACTGCAAATAATAGGTTATAGTATGCACCTTCGATGTATACAGTTACCCAGAAAAGTTATCAGGAAACATTGCTGGGGTTGGAAAAGGAAAAACTGCAGTTGGAAAAAGAAAGACTGAAATTGGAGAGAGAATGGCTGGAACTTGAAAAAACTAAATTTGTGGCACAGCAGGAACGGCAGGAACGAAGAACAAAAATAATGTACTGTTCAGAGTGCAGAAAGACTAGAAGTCTGTTAGCCAGCACCTTACAGAATCAATGTGGGATTTTTTTTAATATAGCTTATTCTTCTTCTTCGCCTCCTTCTCCTTCTTATTGCCTATTGTTGTTATTGTTGTTGGTTTCTAAATAATAAATAACTTATTCATAAACAAACTCTACATATTTGAATTACCGTTACATAGTTTAGTTCAGAAAATGAAATTCAAAGATGGTTTCTTACAACTATACATTTTAGACATTGTATTTTAAAGAGATTTGTAAAATAATTTTCCGAATACAATCAGTAAGTCTAGTTGGCAGAAAACAAGAAAAGGAAAATTAAGAAAACTAAGAAAAAAATTATGACTTTCTAGCCACCTTCTTCACAATGATACATCGTTACAAGTTTATCAACCACACGAAAAAAAATGTTTCAGTTTAAGTATTACAAGCGTTGTGGCCTGCAGGATGAAGTTGCCCTTAAAAGAGTTTTAAGTTATCACGGTCATCCACAGAAACTTCAGGGTCAGGTCATTTTGCCATCCTACACATCCTGTGCACATGCAGCAGCTGCTTTAATGAAAAGCATAACTTTTTCAGGTCTGTACTGTATGTAACCTCCACTCAAATCATGACACCTCACAACCTCAAATAAAATACAACATGAAAATTAAACAAATGCTAAGGGCAAATATTTTAACTGCATTACAATACAAATACTACGAAACTCTATAAACGAATGTGTTAAAATTCAACATGGCTCTTAAATCGATTACATAAACATGTTAATCTTTATAGTAAAAGCTTAGGCTAATTTTGACATTTGTGAAATATAAAGTCATTCCTGTTTAGCACTACATTTTTTGTCTGCTCTGTTGTACCTGGTGATACAATAAGTGGACAATAAAATAAGCCTTGACATTTATTTATTTTCACAGCAATCCTCTGTTCCGTGCTTGTTATTGTTTTATGGTAGCGATCGTTTTTCTCCTGGCGTTTGCTCATTCTTGACTGGTGTCATGAGAAAGGGTTTTATGGGTTAAATGGAATCACCCAAAATTCAGCCACTTGGTCCTCTGCCTTCCTCAAAATAGGAGTTTACATCACTGCGTATAGAAAATGATTAAATATAGTGTATATTTATAAGCTTTAAACTGGGTGGCATATAAAAAGGAAAACGTATTGACATTTTGTCCGATTTTGTCTACGCTGTCCTAAACATTTTTTTAAAATCTAAGTGCAAACCGGACAGCGTACATAAATAGGCTACCCATTGTATGTGTTAGTTTTTGGGGGTTTTTTTAATGCCTACTACAACTGCATAATTTGTATTATTATTATTATCCAAAGCCGTAAAATAATTACAATGTTTATTTTTTATAACGCATGTCTCTATTAATAAATCCTTAAATTACAATATTTATACATGTTTATGATTATGTAGTATTATCCTATTTGCCTTGTGTTAAAGATGGAGTCGTGTGCTGAACCTGGCCATTTTGTTACTGTGCTGTATTAAAAGGTTATTGTCACCAATGGTTCGGACATTTATTGCATGGTAACCTTTACGGCTGTAGCAGGGGGAGATCTGTGTTGACTCTGCTGGCATGTTCACAGTACTGCAGGAAGAGGGCGGCAGTCGTCCAACAACCGCCTGTGAGTCATGGCAGTGACACGGGGAGGTAGGAAAGTGGGTGTGTGGACTTTCCCCCTCTCTGAATGGCTGAGAGGCGAGTCTTGGGAGATTGCTAGCCCTATAAAAAAATGCTCTGCTGTTTCCTCAGGTCTGCCCTTTAAACGTGCCGAGAGTGCCTAAGCGCTGGTCGACGACCGAGAACCAGTCAGGAGAAACCGAAACTGAGTGTGTCAAAGCGAGACAGTGAGAGTGGAGAACTCTTGGGCAGACCTCGGAGTATTGTAACGGAGCAGGCTAGTTAGCCGGCAGTGTAGGACGGTGATCCGGGTCGCACGGGTAGTGGCGACTGGGGTATAGCTGTCAAGTGCAGCACCTTTTCTTTGTAGTTTTGTTACTGTTTTATTTTCCCTGTTTCTTTGTGCCTTCTGTTTTGAATTATTGTTTCGAAGCACCTGCAAGGGCACCGGTATTGTGTACCATCGCTTGGTATGCCCGTGGTTCTGTTTACCATCGTTGGTAAATCAGACCACGGACCCACAGCGCCATCTGAGGGCTAAAAGAAAAATAGCACCCCGAAATAAAACTGGGCACCTGTGCGGTGTTGCCAAATCCACCTGTCTCTTCTCCTGTGTCAGTGAATTACCCACCACTCTTCCACAACGGCACACATGGACTGCTCTTCTCCTGCAGGTGGCGCTTTGATTGGAAAAAGTGAGCCATCAACCAGCCAAATCACACCCGGCATTTCGCTATCAGCTAGACAATTTGATGTACTGTGCAGAAAGGCTGGCAAAAGCAGTGGCTACTTCATTAAATTTCTAGATCTCGATGGAACAAAGGCAATTCATTACCTGTGTGACTACAGGTAAGGCCCAGTGCCTGTGACTGCTTCTTGCCAGCTGTGGTTTTAAAACTTGAGTTAAATTTATAATCATTGCTCTTGGGAGACAGTAATTGGAAAATTACATTTTCAGCGGAAAAATCAAGAACAGCGTTTGGATCTGTAAGAAGCCTTTCTAGCATTAGTTGTCTATTTGTCTATTTTTTAACGCTGCCATTAAGAAAGTATGGCATGTTTTAATCTATTTTTAAAAAAACGTATGTAAGTTAGGGCAGGGTCTACCTTGTCCTAAATGTTAAGATGGAAAGTTATGAAATGAACAAGTTAGGAACATTCTGTAATACACTATTTCCTATCTTAACTTAATTTTCCTAAACTGACACTTAGAACGTCCTATCTCAAGATAAGATGTTTAAAAAGTTATGGAATTGTAGTAACAGTAAGCCTTGTAACATTCAGTAAAATAAGAACTTCTGATTGAAATAAAGCACTGCATATTTTTTTTCTCAAAATGTAGTCGTTGCTAATTATTTTTTATTTTCTCCCAATTTGAAATGGCCAATTATTATTTAGGCTCAGCTCACCACTACCTCCCCTGCAGACTGCTTCTTTACACACTGTGGATTCACCATGCAGCCACCCAGGAGCTACAGTGTAGGAGGACAACGCAGCTCCCGGGCAGCTAACAGCCAAGCCCACAGGCGTCCAGCAAGACTACAGGGGTCGCTGGTGCGCGGTGAGCCGAGGACACCCTGGCTGACCTAGAACCCACCCCCCCCCCTCCAATGGTGACGCTCAGCCAATTGAGTGCCACCTCCTTGGTCGGCTGTGGAATAGCCCAGACTCGAACTGGCGACCTCCAGGCTATAGGGTACATCCTGCACTCAAGCAGAGCGCTTGTACTTTTATGAGCCACCGGGAGCCCCAAAACATAAACTCGGTGACATCTGAGGGCTTCAGCTAGGGGACAGCTCGCTTCAGGTCCTGTCACAACATTTCAATGGGGTTTAGGTCCAGACTTTGACTAGGCCATTCTAAAACATAGAATATCTACTTCTGCAGCCATTCTTTTGTAGATCTGCTTGTATGTTTAGGATCATTGTCTTGCTGCATGACCCACTTTTGGTTCAGCTTCAGCTCAAGTACAAGGTTGTCCTGGAAGAAAACTTGCTTCCTTCTGCTCTGACAATGTTCCCCAACTCTGAGGATTGTTTTTTCCAGCAGGACAATGCTCCATGCCACACAGCCAGGTCAATCAAGGTGTGGATGGAGGACCACTAGATCAAGACCCTGTCATGGCCAGCCCAAACTCCAGACCTGAACCCCATTGAAAACCTCTGGAATGTGATCAAGAGGAAAATGAATGGTCATAAGCCATCAAACAAAGCCGAGCTGCTTGAATTTTTATGACAGGAGTGGCATGAAGTCACCCAACATCAATGTGAAAGACTGGTGGAGAGCATGCCAAGACGCATGAAAGCTGTGCTTGAAAATCAAGGTTATTCCACCAAATATTGATTTCTGAAGTCTTCTTAAGTTATAACATTAGTATTGTGTTGTTTAAAAATGAATCTGAACTTATTTTCTTTGCATTATTCGAGGTCTGACAACACTGCATCTTTTTTGTTATTTTGACCAGTTGTCATTTTCTGCAAATAAATGCTCTAAATGACAATATTTTTATTTGGAATTTGGGAGAAATGTTGTCAGTAGTTTATAGAATAAAACAAAAATGTTCATTTTACCCAAACACATACCTATAAATAGTAAAACCAGAGAAACTGATAATTTTGCAGTGGTGTCTTAATTTTTTCCAGAGCTGTGTATATATATATATATATATATATATATATATATATATATATATATATATATATATATATATATTACTGGTACTAGTATTAAGCATCACAAGGAAATGTACTCAGAGAACATTAGCAAATGTAGGTGTAAATATGGTCTGTATTATAGACAATGACAAGCACTCCTAGGTGTCATGTTTATATACAGACCTTTGCATGCTGAACAAAATATATTAGATTTCCTGCTAAGAGCACAGATTAAATTATTTCTTTGCCTGCAATGGCGTTTTGCATAAAGTCATGTTTCCCTTTAGGCAATGTCTCAATTGTAAGCCATTTCAATCATCAATCCTCTTGAGGTCTGGGATGTAACTTCATAAGGCAATAGGGTAATGGAATTAGAGTTTACAGCCTCTCTTTGATAGGAGTCATAAAATGGCATTACTTGTAATAACAAGCACACAAACACACACACACACACACACACACACACACACACACACACACACACACACACACACACAAAAATCCCTATTTGAGACTGAAACAACTATCAATCACTATATTATAAACTTCTATACAATCTAATAAAAAATATAGCTGCTTCTCTCTGCAATGGTAAATGACTGTCACTTATACCCTTTACAGTATTTTCATAATTAGGAAAGCCTTGCAGCTGAGCTCAGGGCATAGGCAATAAGCACGTAGAAATGGGTAGAGACTAAATTTGTTTAGGGGGTGCCATCCATTTTGTACCCAACTATAAGATTCATTTGAATCTTCTCTAGTTGTACAGTTTAACAGGCTGTGCCTTCTGTAGCCAATGCAGAGTGGTGAACTTGTTGCTGAAGCCCATTCATGCAACCATCATATATAGCTATAGCTATAAAGGCCTTCATTTTTTCATTCATGTAAACACTGGAGAAAATAATTAGGCTTATTAAACATGTGATATACACATGTTGTGTACAGCAAGGATCATTTTGTGTCAATGCCAGTTACAGTGTTTACATAACCAAGGGTCCTTTGTGACAGCCCAGAATATCAGTATCAAACATTTGTGTCACTTTCTGCCAAATCAGGGTAAAATACTGTGTAGAGATAGAAAGAGACAGACAGACAGATGCAATACATATAGTTGTATGCATATTTGTATGCTTCGTACAGTATATATGCTGATGTCAAAAATAAAATACAATGCCCCCTACTGTATTTGACATCTTGTGTGTTTTCATGTTAATGTACTTGTGTTGTATCTTTTGTTACTAATACAAAGCACAACCAATGAATGAACTGGCTCTAATCCCATGAAGAATACATGCTTTTTATTTCATTGGTTATTGCAGTGGAGCAGTAATTGTTTTATTTGGAATTTACATTGCTCTACTTTATCTCTGTTCATTTTAGACTGAAGACCCCAACATTAATCAAATAAGCGTAGCTATGTTACTGTATAGTGGAAACAACTAAGCACTTTTTCAACAGCAGCTTGAAAAGGGAATGACGTTGTTTTAAACTGCCAGGGGATCTCTCTCTCTCTCTGTCTCTTTCTTTGTCTTTTAGTCACAGAGAGCACTTATTATAATTGCTGATTTATGATCTCCGCCTTTGATAGAACGCTACAGTGGACAAAATTAGATTAATCACTTCTGTCGGGTTCAGTGTCTTTATAAAATTAGATTAAAAAGGCGAAAAAGACGACTTTTTTTTTTTTTTTTTCCGGTTGCACTAAAACCTGCTGCCACCAAGGAAAATATTATCTTCTATCAAATTTCACCTTTTTGATTTTTCCAGAGCCTCATTATAAGTAGTTGATGGAATACTTTATATGACATATTGTAAAGCATGATCTCTTAGATAAATCCGTTTTGCAGGTCGGGGAACTTGCAGAGGTGGCCTGTTTTATAGGGTCAAGGTTTCAAACTAAGTGTGATTGCAAGAAAGCATCAAGAATAACATACAAACAGAGCATGGCAAAGTGCATATATAACATGCAGTTTTATTACATATTCTTGTTTCCATTTGAATGACTCAGAGCCAATCAAAGGAAAATAGCCTGTGCCTTTGAGCAAGGCTTTATACTGGAAATGAGCTCATTAAACCATCTGTGAGTTATACCTAAGATTTCATTGCAGAAACATTTTGCCTCCTGTAGGTCAGTGCATCTGTTCACAGATACAAGTAAAACCATCTTTGTAAGGTTTTCCTGTTTCCTAATCCATCAACTTCAATTGCTTCTCACTGACATCGTCTTACATTGCTTTAAATTGTTGTTCACATTGTCTTTCATTAGTACACAATCAATAAATCAGAGGGTTTTGTTGTCACAGTAAAATAGCTAACCTTGCCTATCTTGCCCATCTATTGAGAGACCATCAGTATTAATTGCAATGAATGTGATCAATAATTCACGCATCTCCATAGAAAGACTGAGCTGATACCTTGAGGCTGTATCTACAACGCTAAGGGAAGTCACTGCAGTGCCATTGTGTTGCTCTTAGAAAGGCAGACAGGCATCTTACATTAAAATTCATAGATAGTCAATAGCTAATTAAAGATTCGTTGAGGTCTGTTGGTGGTGAAATCAGGCATTAGCACTGGTTACCATGATATATGTTTTGAGATTCACAGTGTACTCTATTTGCAAACAGGATATAGCTGACTGAGACATAATATACTGTTTATTGTATAGAGGTATCATATTGGTATGCAGCAGTTGGTATATTGAGATGCATTACACAAATCTGATCCCCTGAAATCCATTATGCTGTCAATCAACGTCTAATCAATGTCTAAATGACAAATTGGTTCTAAATGAATACAGTGCTGCTTTTCTGTCTGAACATTTGCAATATAGGGATTTGAGTTTGCTGTAATTATTGGCATATCATCAAGGTGCCTGTCATACAAGATGTTGAGAGGTTTCAGCAATCAAGTAGACTGGATCTTTAAATGACCAACCAAAAGCAGATTGTTTAGCAGGGGTGTCCAGTCACGGTTCTGGGTAAAATTACATCATGAACTACTTCAGGGTCTGGGTGGAGGTTTGATTGGTCAATTAAAGATTTTAGAACAGGCTTGGAACAAAGACCAGGAGTCGAAGAGCCAGCTTTGGAGACCCCTGTCTTAGAGTCTACCCCTGCCTGAAATTAGCAAATACAGTCTAGATAACTAAAATAATTTTTTATTAACAAATAATGACTAGGCAGCATTAGCATATGCAAATTTACCAGCCTGTTGCTAATATTATTTGTGTTTTACTTTCTTTGAGATTTTGCTGTGTGTGCATTACTACACTCTGCTGTACTTTACCGTGGTGTAACACAAGTTGAACACAAGCTGCCCAAAATATAATATTGATTTTTCAGCTCCGATATAGGAAAATCATAAATGTTTTCCTGCCTTAAGAGCATACTATCACTGATGTGACAATAAATTGCACTCAATGGACAAGAGCATTAAATTTGCTTTTATTCAATAACATTAATGTCTTCTTTTTCCCTGGTCCCTTGCACTAAAACCCATTACCTTTTGACAGTGTTATTTGAGGTTACTGGGTTGCCTACTCTAACAACAATGCCCCACTGGTCCTTATGGTCATGGTACGGCATTCACACATTCAATGTCTAGTAGCAACATATTTCCTGGAGCAAAACTCCTATTTTTCTGTAAGGCTGCTCATAAATTAGGTGACCCTAGCCAGGATGCTGCAAAATGTGTGATAATATGGTCAATCAAACTGCTACCTCTGTTGGAAATAAAAGACAGCCTTGGGTAGCTGTGACATTGGTACATGTAAAAGGCAACCTTTATTTAAAATTACAACCAGGCAGTAGTTGGGGGTCATGGGGTTCAAAGACCCTGCGGTGGTTTTGTGTTTGTAACTAGCCTAGTGTATTGTTTTTATCTATAAGTTATTTCTAGAAAGTTCTCTGTTGCTTCGGCACTCGTCTGGTACATTCCCATGCTGAATTCTGTTAACGTTTCATTAAATGATTTAATTGAGTGATAGGCTGGCACTCTGTCAACGTACATCCTGCAATGTAAAGTGACAGCATGTCAAAAATGTGCACATCTCACCACTGGGAGATTTCTTAGTGTGGGAGGTGTTGCCAGAGCATGTCTGCCTGTCATGCTGAAACTAGTTACTAATTAATGTAAGACTGGCTGTGAATGTGGGTCAGTCAAGGGCAGGGGTAGAAAACCTTGGCCATTGCTCCAGCCATGTCCTTCATTATTAAAGTGAAAAAATAAACCACTAGTTACCAACCTCTTCATCAAAGGCAAAGGCATGTCAGATAAAAAAAAAAAAAAAATGTTAGCAATAGAATGTATTCAGACCAGGACAACTCAATTGCAAACGTAACACAATGCATTTCTTGATATTGACCGATTGATTTTAATTGCATAGTAACATCCCAACCCTAGCAAGCAGTAATATATATATATATATATAGTATTGCAGTAATATATATGTTAATGATGATTGTTGAAAAGGACAATTAAATCCTTACTCTGACCTTAAAAATATCTAGGTTTCAACTGAAATTCTACAGCAGTCAATCAGAATTTAAATGCTAATATGTAGGACTAGCTGGATTTAACAAAGGGAAGAGTGGATGCAACATCTAATAGAGGTTTTCTATTGTGGATCGACACTCCAACATAGATTTTAACTTACTTCAAAAATATTTTTTTAAAAACTAAACATTTTGAAAATTACTTAAAAAAAAAAAAAAAAAAAAAAAAAAAACTAGCATTAACTCTGTAATGTGTGGAAAGGGAATTGTGGAAATATGCCAAAGGTTATGAATGATTATCTTTATAAAATCCTAGAACTGGTAACTGTTTAAATAAACTAAACACCATCATGTTGATCCACTGGGTCCCTGGTCCCAACACGTGTCTAACCTGATGCAGGTACTCGGCGACAGTGCTTTATTAGTTAATCAGCATCAGAAGCTTGGAGGCAAGCTCCCACTGGGCTGAGATGTAGTGCAATGCTTTTTACTTGCTGGGTGCTCTGTGTGTGTGTGTGTGTCACATCATTTTATTTATTCAGCAGGGTTGAAAAATGTACATCAGAGATGAAAACAGTGGGTCAGTTTTTAAATTAGAAAAGTTATTATTCTGGGCTCTGCCATGTGACTTCAAAAAGCATTGACAAGGTGTCTTCTCATTTCATACATCAGTGCCATCTAAGAAGACTCCATAACTAATTATTTATTCAGGGTATTCAAGCTGAAATTAAGCAAGGCTGGGAGCATTAGGGGATTAATATGTACGTATGCTTGTGGAGAAAGGCAAGCACATCATCATGCAACAATAGTTGCAAACTCTCAAACTTTGAATATGCTGATGGCAAATTTAATAACACAACATAAGAGGTATAGTGCTAAGAAAATGTAAACCTTGAAATATGAAGAGTTTAACTTTAGTTAGTAAAGCCCTTAGTTCATTTAAGCAAGAAAATATTCTAGTCAGATGGGATGTTTATTTTTGCAACCCAACGCTCAGTTAACTGAATAGGTTTCTGTTCTATTTACTGCAGAGATCCCCTTTAAACTACAAAAAGTAGTTTATCACTCCACAGCAGCCCCACAATTATCAAATTACTTGTATTTGTTATTTTGTAAATTATTGTTGTTCTGGTATCCTACAACATGTGGTATCTGCTTGCAGGTTCTTATATAGCTCCTAGAATTCTGACCAAAACCAGGTCAACCCAAGTTAACCCTGTGTAACCTCTGTCTAGGGGTTGAAAAGATAATAAACCCTCCAGACCCCCCTCAAATGAAGGAAGACAGCAGTGCAGTTAAACAGTTTCATTATCAAGTAAACAAAAATTGAATTAAGTATCAGACAGAATCTTCTTTTACTAGCTAGCAAAAGTATATTTAAGTCCATCAAATGTGCTGAGAATGTAAACTGTAGGTCTATTAGAATCATTCTCCGACCATGAGCTGATCAGGTAAACTTCAAAACAGAGGAAATAAACGAACACACACACCACCTGAAGTCTGTGAGCTAGGCACTGTAAGAGTGTACACTAGTAAAAGAAACTAAATAAACAGACTGTCAAAAGAAGCATGTGACAGGCTGGCAAGTGCCAGAGACAGACTGCAGTTCAAAAAAATAACACTGTCATTATAAATAAACACAAAATAAAAGGGCACAAGGGCCAAAACAAAGGTATTTATATACAACAAACAAGATTCACAAAAATAGAGGTTTCCAGGCTGGGTGATGCCTTCACTGGACCAGAAGATTCACAAAAACATAAAACAGCAAACCCATCCACCAGTATCCTCCTCTCCTAATGGAAGCTGAGGCCTCCTTTTATGTCAGGTGGCTGGATGCTGATTGATCATTAATTACTCCAATCAACCCCAGCCACCTGAACACAATAAACTCTGCTCTGCCACAAAGCAGTATAAAGTACAGTTCAACAATAAAATAAAATACAAAACAACAGTAAGAGAAACAGTTGCTGAAAACACAAGGATTACAAAATAATACCAGCCACAGTATATAAAGAATCGATAGATAGATAGATAGAGATAGATAGATAGATAGATAGATAGATAGATAGATAGATAGATAGATAGATAGATAGATATGAAATAAGAACAATACCTCCAGACAGTACAAACAAACAGACACTCTGTAGTTTGGGTTTCTTATTTATGTTTTGGGGCTGTAATTGGGCTCTAATTGAATAGCTGAAACAAACTTTTAATATGGGGTAAGGGGCTATAAATCATTGAGAAACTGCTTTTGAAAAGATTTCTGTTAGTTTTATTTGTATAAAACTGTAGTTTTAAGTTTTTAAGTAACTCTCTAGTTCTTGTACTTGCTGAATTCCCTCTTATCTTCCCAACATCTTCCAGTCTAAAAAAATCAATCTGCTGCTTTCATGCACCACTGCTGTCAAAGCAACAAAATCTCAGCTGAGTTGCTTTGCTGATGGAACATTTTCATCAACCGCCCTCATTGTTAAAATGAACTGCCCCCTGTCTCTGAACTGGCGATTCTCTCTCTCTCTCACTTGAATGTTGAGAACATGTTGGTTCAATCTGAAATTGTATGTTTAGTAAATGGTGCACAATGGTGTGTCGAATATAATTTATTTCTTGCATGCTATAGTCATGCTACTGTTATGCTGCAAACAACCAACACGAGTGTTGCATGCTAGTATGCATCATCAAACATTATGTAGCATGGCAAAAATTATATAAAATAACAAATATTGGTTTACATATTACACCTATGATTAGGTTAGTACCAGGAAAGCCATATGCAGAATGTTGTTAGCATTTCCATTACTATAAAACCATCAAAGATGCCTTGCACATGTTGCACAATCAACCGTGATCTGTCTCATTGCCTAATTCCAACCCCAAATGTACTGTTCAGCTATAGATTTCAGAAGAGGTCCTCAAACAGATTATCTAGAAATAAATGTTAATCTGGATTACCAGCTATAAATAAGTCCCGAAAAAAAAAAATCAGGAGATAAAATGTGGTTTTGTACAGTTCTGTCAAAGTATACATTCTTGGAAGTGTAATGCTTATTTGTCTCCTAGGATTTGACGTTGGCGAGTGGAGTTAGAAAAACCATAAAGGCTTAATGGATTTCATTAAAATTCTTTAAATGACCTCCAGGCTATTAACGTGTGCCTGTCCCCAGATCGGCACACAGTAATGGAAATTAAAGGAGATAAATGCATGAAAATACTTGATGAGAAACAAACGTAAATGTGGCATGTCTGTGATAGCAGCAAGGTTTTTAGTACCAGTTATCCGTCTATGGTATGACACGCCAAGGTGAATATATAACACACTTACTGGTGGAGTAAAGGAAAATTAATAACTATTTTATTGTTATTATGGTTTGGTTTAAAATAAAACTGTGTTTGTATGGATATTTAAAGTTTGAGGTAAGAACACAAAGTAACAGCACTGGCTCCGAGTAGGTATGGCTAACATAACAGGATTCTGTAAAACTTAAATGACACAGGAAGTGTTTGTCGTTATGGGGATTTAAAATCCACTGTTAATGGTTCCAAACTTTTTGCAGTGTCACTGACTAATCTTACTGATACAGTAAGAGTTATACAGCTGATTTCAAGTTTAGACTTGTGGATTCATTACTTCATCTAATGCACTCTTTTATTTCAATGGGAGTGTGTACTATACTTGATTGTGGCATATCACAAATTGAAATAAATAAGTGTAAACAGCGACTTATTATTTCTCTTTTAACTTTATAAGTGGCAGATGTATTGCTTTGATATAACAGCAGTGGAACAAAAATCCTAATCAAGTAATCGAGAGGTTGTTTGTTTACAAACTAAGCAAATGCAGGCTGGTGTCATGACGTAGGAGATTCATATAGAAGCTATTCAATTCAGCATTCTGTTTCCATGGTAACATGGGGTAGAATGTATCTTGTGGTGGTTTATCACCATCCAGGAGGAAACAAGAGTCACCTCCATTAACCTTTCTGACACCTTCCATTCTGATTTCACACTCCCTCACACCCCCTGGCTGTTTGCCTGCAATTCGGGGCTTGTACCCTTGTGTCGGGAGGATAGGTCATTGACACCTGGTCACAACAACAGCACAACACAGGGAGCACAGGGCATGCATAACATCTATCTTACACACCAGCCCGGGAGAGAATTATCTGAGCTTGTCCGTGCTGTGGTCGTGTTAGCTTGGAACGTCTTAAACCAATTAAGAGTGTTCTTTGAATGGTAAAACTGTTTGAGTTTATTTCACATGAGGCAGTGATGTGCTGTGTCGAAGGCCCTTTTCCATATCCAACAATGCAGCTCCCACTGCATCTCCTTTGTCCAGGCTTGATTTAATTTGTTCCATAATATGAAGATTGGCATGTTCAGCAGAGTGATTCACTCCAAAGCACAACTGGATGAGGGCATTAGAACCTCCCTGCCCGAAAACCACTTAACAGCTTTTTGAGCTGCTTCTACACTGGTGACAAAATCAGGAGGTGGTAACATGGAACAGAGAACATGCAGATGCCTATAAATATGCAATTTATGAATAATTTTTATGGTTAACAAAATTTATTGAGGTAAAACAAAACAGCAACAAAAAACAGATGTTTGTCAATGGCATTTAAATATTGATTTAATAGAGGTTGTCAATGAATAGCAAATATACTATAAGGGAATGTCTTTTATTTTTGCTCAACCCCCTCCTCCTCTTGTTATGAAATATTATTCCATATAGAAAGAAAAAAACAGTATTATTAGTACATATACAGTATGTTTAACATATTATTCATATATTCGCCATGTATTGCAAATCCCTATATTTGAAATGTATGGATCCCGCATGGCATTATATATATATATAATATATATATATATATATATATATATATATATATATGTGTTATATATATATATGAAGTTAATCTAAAACAAGTTTGTACGCTTTCGATACAGGGAACGGGAAAGCTATTTCCCTTTCCCTTTATAACATACTGGTGAAGATTAATCTTGTCAAAGACCACTCTGCCCATTCATATCTATTTCCTGGGAGACTTGCTAAATTAATGGCTTTGCTAAAGTTATCCCCTGGGATTACTGTTATAGACTGTCCTTGTTTTAGCCTGCTAACTCCTTGTATCCTTTTATACAGTGTTTGATCAAATCTGCTTTGGCTTAATTTCATTGGCTGTGTTACCTTTGTTATTCAAATATGCTGAAGTGCATTTGCACGTGGTGGTCAATTCAAGATATTTATTGTGATCATGGCTTTTTATTTTTGCCCTCAAATTGTATGGTTTATTGATTTTCTTTTGGTTGTATTTGTTATATTTCACTACCATTATGTGTTCTTTATGCGTAACATTTATTAGAAGTTTACCTGGTCAAGGTGCATGTTGAGTTGATGTTGTTGTGGGTTGTTTCTAACATATGACTAATCATCCGATACAGGCGGCTTTGTACTTTCCATGAAAACCTGTTTAGTGCATAATTACACTCAGCAATATCAAAAGGCATCTAACATGCAGAAGGATTAATTTTAAACATAGTTGTCACTGTAACTGGGTCTTTTCTGGTATATTTCCTGCGCTTTCAGCTAAGCCAGTCTTAGATAAGCTGTTTGGCTCTCTCCCAGATTAATAATAATGTAACATCAGGATAATATTTTGCAGAACAATACACCAAACACAGTCCCTGTTCAGCCAGGAAAGTCAAAGTATATTGGGGTGCCAGTTTACAGACCAAAAGCTACTTGTCTCTCTCCAAGCTCTTCTTGTGTTACTTCCCTAATCTGTAAGAATAAGATCAGTGAGTGACATATTTGCTGTGTGTTCACTTCATAATTGTTAGTTATTTTAAATAAATTACAATGGGAACATACAAATATTAATCTGTCTCCTAGTTAACCCATTAAGTGCTGTTGTTCTAATATGAGGACAGGCTACTTTGCAATTTTTTTGAGTATTTTTTTAACTGGAATCTATCCACCTGTTATTTTTATCTTCTCTGTAACAATTTTGTTATGATAACTTACTCAAATTTTATTAACTGCAAAAGTTAAGTCTAAATGTAAAGTATCAAATTACACAAATAAAGTTTGTGTTATTTTTTTCAAAACACTTACTGTACAGCTATAATGTAAATGTTATATTATTGCAGTTACAGTACTATGAGGAGAATTACATTAGGAGGTTAGTGAATAAAGGGTCATGGTAACACTGTGATATGAAGCATTATAATGTTTCTAAATTCCAGTTGCATTCTATGCAGAATGAGGCTCACAGGCACCGTTCATTTAAAAATACAGCCCTTCAGTGAGAAACTTAATTTAAAGATGAGCATAATCTCTTAGATGGCACTGCTAAGTCACAATAAGAAGTTTGCTAGCAACCTCGCATCCCAAACTAAATTAATGAGAGAATTTTTTTTATTTTTTCAGGCAATACAACATATTCAAAAGTTGGAGGGGGAGGGTAGCCTAAACATCAAATTTAAAATCACTGCACGTAGATCAAAGGAGTGTGCAGGTGATTTCTCATTTTTGTGGGGATGCTGATCAATGATGTTTAATTTATGGATTGTCCAAATCTTCCCAAGTATGGATTGATTGATTCATTCATTCATTCATTTATCCAGGGGTGGTCAATAATGGTCCTGAAGGTCCATTCCACTCCAGATTTAACAGGTAAAATGAGATCATTAACTATAGGGTCTAGGTGGAGTTCAGATGGTTTAATTAAACAATTTAGACCAGGACTGGAATGGCCCTACAGGACTCTGCTTGGACACTCCTGAGGAAGCTTAGCAGATACATACGTTAGTATTGCTAGATTTGGGTCTGAATTTGGACAGTGCCAGTAGTCTGCAATGAATGATCTCAATTTGAATGAACTTTTGGATGTAAGCAATTATGAAACATAACAAATACTGAACATTAACAATTATAGACTACTTTTTTTATATATGAAAATGTATTGATTGCCTCTGTGTAAGCAAATCAGTGGAATTATATAAATATGATAGACCTAAACCTGTAGACCTGTAGGCAAAATCGTTTGAAAACTACTGTATGAGAGGAGAAATAACAACTAATCATATCTGTGAGATATATAGAACAAAGGTCTTCTTGAGGGCAGAAAAAATATGGAAAGTGCACAATAAAAAATAAAAAATAAATCCTGACAATAATTGATGAAGCCCAGCACTTCAGAAAAATCAATAGGGATTACAAGAGGTACTGTGGTGATTTTTAAGAGGTTGAAGGAACTGACATCAGCCATCCGGTGAAGGATAACAATTTCCATGTAGCACTAACCCTCTGTATTGATACAGGGAAATAAAATGAAGTGAGAAGGTAATAGACAGATAGAAGACCTTATATTCTATTCTGCATGATTTTTTTTTTCCTTAGAAACATTTAATAATAAAAATAAAATAAAGTGAGGCAGCAGTTTACCCAATAGGATTTCTTCCATAGTGCAATATTGACGTACTACTGACAAAACGGATGTCTCAGAAGGTAACACATTCACTTCTAGGGCAGCCGATCTACAGATCTAATTATGTTTAGACATATCCAGGACTGACTCTACCAGCTGTTCCAGATGAGCTATACAGCTATTTTGGGGGAAAAAAAATAAAGATTAGTCTGGTGTGTGACGGCATGCGGCATGCACTGTGTGTTTACAACCCACTGCAGAATTCTAACTTTCTTCTTCCGTTGGTCAAATTAAATAAGATTGGAAGTAATGCACAATGTACCACTTCTGGTTTCATTTCTTTTGTTTTTCAGGGCGTTTGGAAAAGGAAGTTGGCAGAAAAGTTATTATGATGGTGGGAAATTATAGAGCCACCTCCTACACAAATGTCTAATGATACGAATTATTGCCAGAATGTTTTGCCATAATTGAAATGCATGACTCAGTAGTGGTTTAGCCTTGCTGTATTTTGAAAGGATCTTGCTTCAGTGATGTATTTTTTTTTGGAGCAGACCAATTTAATCCAATTTGGAAAATTACTGTAAAAGAATCTTTATGCCTGAAAGAGAGATAAAGCTGTTTCTATATTGATACTATCTAGTCATGTAAGAATCTTTTTATTTTTTGTTTTTGTTTTTTTACCCTTCCTTATGGTTATATAAAAAAAATGAAAATCCCCTATATCACATTGTTTGGCTAAGAGTTCAACTGATGATCAGAAAGATCCATAAAAACAAAAAATGTAAACAACAACAACAACAACAACAAGGTTTTCCTATATACACAGATTCAATTGCTTTTTGCATTTTGACCTGTTTCCATCAAAAATTACAGATTGCACAGCCTTCATCTTTAAATCAAAAGTCATATTGTGGAACTCAATGAGCCATACATGGCTTAATCACCATCTGTTGGGCAGTCCTGCCATAGAGAATGGAACAGACTGTTTACTACTCATTTGTTCCTTGTTGATTCTAGTACAGAACTGGCTACTTAGTAAACATGTAGTAAACCTTGACCGAATGCTCCAGCATTCTCAACCTAAGTTATTCTTTACATTGAAAACTGGAATACATCTGGTCACCAAAGACACTAAAAAATTCTGGCTGATTTAAGCCAGATTGTTGCTTGTTCAGTGCTTCTCTGACCATTATTCACTAGTATCAGGATTATTTGCATTGCTGTTTGTTAGCAACTGCATCACTTAAATGCAGTTATGGTACTGTTTATAGATTACTTTTAATTACTTAATTAAAAAAACGATCATTTGAATAAAGAAATACAAAGGATTATGTATTGTTTATGATCCATCGTAGTCCTTGAAAATTGCTATGCGACCTCTAGGCTAGATTGACACAGCCTTCACTGTAATACTGGTTAAAAAACATCTTCATGTCAGGATGCTTTCAGCTGCTGATCAAGCAAATCTCTGCCTCGACCCAACAGGATAACACAAATAATTCGCTACTAGAATGGATAATAACTAACATGGGGTGTGTGGAGAATATAAATATGCCATACCTCACATTTCTCAGGTTACACTTTTAGGTAGTTTTAGCCCCAAATCACTTTTTATATGTATTATTACTGTAAATTAATTGATTTAAATTTTTCATTGGTTCAATTTAATAAATAAAAACATGGTTAGAACAACAACTTTACTATACTATAATATATGGTATATTAAGGAAGATGAAGCCAAAATATAACTATTGTATAATACTGTACCTATACTATGTACAACAGTTGTTGATAATGGAATTTAACATACAAAGTTACCCATTTCTTCAGCCATCCTTAAAAATAATAAATGATAATAAATTATAAATAATTTTATCTATTTGAGCACATTGCTGGGCATACCAGTGCCCCGTGTCTCTTCCCAGTGGTGTAAGGAGTCAGGAAAGGTATTCTGCACGCACACATACATTTTAGCGGTGATCTGAGCAGTCACTCACATTTCACGCTTTGGCACGTCAGTGTGAATGCCATGGTGGTATGCCAGAGAGACAGGAATTAGTCACAGCACCTGCAGAAATGTGCTTCTGCACACAGGAGAGGGGCACTAAGGGAAAGTGTGGACCATGCATAATGCATGTAGATAGAAGTGTGTGTGTGTGTGAACAAGTGACCTCTGGTGTAGCTGCTGATCTTTTAAAAACAAAAAAACTAATACAGTACAGCAAATAATGAGCAATTGTGAATGCAACGGGACGGTACAATTACTTTTTATGTAAGCTGTAATTTTTTTTATATGTAATTATCTTTTCACAGTAGGTGTTGACTTTGCAGTAAACGTCTTATAAAGGCTGCAACCCCAATCTAGCAACACCCCTGCATGATACACCCACGCTGCTATGGACTTTTTTTTTCCCCCACTAAAGCGTGTTTATTAAAAGTGGGTTCCATAATATAAGCTGTTGCAGGTATCTCTTCTTTGGAAACTACAGGATGAAAATAGCTGAACCTTAAATTAGGCTTACAACAGGGCCCTCATTTTCCATTCCGGTAGCTGTCACTAATTATAATTGATAATAAATAAAATGGGCAAAACATTTGCAGGGGTTGCTATTTTTTTTTTTTTTTTTTAAACATAATTTCTGTTCTGGAAATCTGACGAAACTGGTTGAGTTCTGATATTATTTTAATATCACCAACTGAACTAACACTGATAACGTGGTTTATACAGTGGGGGCTGCCACTTACTGCCAGCTCTGATCCAAAACTAATTATCTCTTCTCCTTTAAATTAGCCTGCATTTCCAATCACAAGGAGATCATTTCCTTTGCTTTAATTGACAAGATGAAAAGTAGAAAGGTTAGCTTGATCTACAAAAAAAAAAAAAAAAATGCTGTGCTTTTCAATTTTAAATGCCAACCTTGTTTTTGAATTAATCCTAACTGGCATCAATTTGTATATATTTGTTTCATACGTCACAAACATCACCTAAAATTAAAAAAGGTTCTCAGGCCAGGGACCAAATGCAACCCTTCTGACCTTTGATCACAGTCTCCAGACTTCTTAGCTTTCCAGGGATGCAACTGATCCCTATCTGACCCTAATTATAATACAATAGACTCTATGGGCAAAGGAATGTGCTTAAGCACTGTATTACAAAACAAAAGTTGCGTCTGGTTCATAGTTAAGCTGCCTCTCTGTAGCAGCCTTGTGTAGGCTGCCACCCATTCACGCTCAGGCTGATAGATAACTACTGTGCCCTTTAAAGAGAGAGCCAGTCAGACTGTATTCTTATTAACAGCATGTTTCCTGTTTCTTGTTGTGGTGAAGATCTTTTTATTCTTTTTTTTTTTTTTTTTTTTTTTAACCAGCACTATAAATGGCAAACTGTAAATTCCTGGTAGCCTGGCACTTCCTGTGCTGAAGGTCAACTCCATGCGCTGCCCCCATGGTTCCAGCTTCTCGCCATAGAAGCAAGACTGACTGACCAAGAAGTTATCGTGGAACGTAACACTGTACATTTCCCTCATTGCAGTTAGACCTCTGTCTTTATAGTTTAGTACTGGTACAATTGCCTTTCAATTGCTTTCTAGCCAAGATTCCCATTATGGTTTACTCACTGACCGTGAGCATGTCAGTAATACAGTACTGTTACAGCAAAGGAAAGCACATGAATGAAGATTAAGTGTTAAAAAATAAAAATAAAAACTTTGCATGTGTTGTATTTCATGGCTGCATAAATCCATGTCATTAAAAATGGTTAAATCCTTCTAATTTATTAATGTGCATACAGTATCTCCATTAAATTACAAATAATGGCTGATGTTTTCTTTAATAGCTGTTAGATAACTGTTCAGATTTGCTACACAGTCTGTATCCTCCAGGGTCTCTCAATTAGTTACAAATTTCAAACACATGGGGCTTATTTGACTTCAAATGCCATAGTAATACAGAAATAATATATAAAAAAGACTAAAAAAGCAACATTATTCTACAAGAAAGCCTCTCTTTAACAAGATTTAATATTGGTAGGGAGTGTAATACACTGTATCTTTAAACTCCTGGGTTTGTAAGGAATAGATTCATTTTGGCAATTTAAATCCTTTCAAAGCGCTGAAGATGTTGAGATTGCATTTATTTCTCATGTTTAGATGGTCTCTTCCTATAGAAAGGTAATATAATTATGAGAGGCTTTTCCACGTCAATGTCAGATAGCATTACCAGTATCCGTTCGTCTCCAGTCCTCAAATCATTTGGAGCAACAAATGTGCCAGTCTTCATTACACATTGATTGGAACAAAGCCCATTGAAACATGGTCTTGTAGGTTTTAATAAGAGAGACATGTTGAAGATAACCCAGCACAGTGTTAGCCCAGTTGAAAATGATAAGAATCTAATTACAGTTGCATCAAAATCTTACTGATGGACTTTGTTTCTTAAAGTCACTAGCTCTGGAAAACAATTGGCAAGTTGACCTCCTTGAATTCGATTTAATTATGGCTGAAATACTTTCGCTTGCTGGGAAGTATCTGGAAAATAACCCTACCCTGCACACACCGAGCAAGTCAACTAATGTCTGAAGAAGTTTTTCACTTAATAACACCCTAAAACTCACTTAAAATTACATTTTGTACTGTACTGGTATATTACACTTTGTAGGCACTCACTGAAAACAAAATACACATTATGTACTGCAGTCCTTTCCCCGTGCCTTTCAGTTGAGATGCTGGACCACATTCACTTTATTTACTTTACTTAATAAAGACATTCCAAACAGTAGAAAAGGATCAGTTTCCCTGCTGAGATTTGACAGCAAAGTTATTACTCTGCCAGCTTCAAATTATTGAGATTCAACTAGAATACAACACATTTTGGAAGAGTTCCATTAACATGGAATGCACAGACATTTACAGCAGGAATTACTTGCATACACTTATTGCTTAGTATTCTGAACATCGCTGCTGTGGCAACATATTTTTGAATGATATATCTATCTAGAAATGCATAATTAAATTCTACCCACCCATACCAATCACAATGACAATACAGAGTGGCACTACTATGGTTCTGTGTCAATGGTAGCGCAATGGTTGAGCCATTGCTAGAATGGGGCCGGTCTGATATTTTGACAAACCAATGCATCACATGGAGAAACATTAAGAAATTCATTGAGGTTTATTCACTTTGCTGTGCATTTAGATGCAAATAGGTGTGGGGGGGGGTGGGGTGTATGAAGCTTTCACTAGTGTTGTGTTGCCTTAATACAGGGGAAGAGATTAAATTGTGAAGTTCAAAGTGTAACAGTGGCAGAATCCAGAGCCTTGCAGATGTGATCAACAAGAATAAATGAATGCCCATTTGCTGGATATTTGTCTTGTTGAATGACAAGGAGATGGGAATTCTGGAACTGAATTAATGAGCCCATTGTCACCAACCTAGTGCACCAGTAATGAGATGTCTCAAAGTCCCCTAGTAAAAGATTTACACTGGCACATCTCCTGTCAGCTTCACAAGAATCCCATGAAACTCAAGCCTGCCATTGTTCGTTATACTGCTGCTTCTTATTCAATGTAGAAATCTGTTTAAATGAAAACACACAATATATTGCAGTGTTTACTATACTGGGACTGTATTTATATTCTGATATAAATACACAGCTTATTTTAGCATTAGCATGCAAAACAATGATATGAACCCTTTATAACACGTTAGAAATGCACAAGTTGATGTGGCATGTTCTTAATTATGTCAGTAAATGTACAAGTCTAAAGGTGCTACTTATCTGCTTTACAAGAATGTTTAATACCATGGTGGTCGATTTTAATTACAAGTCTTCCACTGATAACATCAGCGCTACAATATTCCTTATCTTGGAATCTGAAGTACTATTAAACAGAAACCGCTGTCAGTAGCTCTTAAAATATCATATGTTGCTTGTTACTGCAGGAAAAGCAAGTAATTGGTACTATCAGGGGCGTCGCCACCAAGGGGACCCCTGCACTTTTCCGATGGGGGGGGGGTATATAGTTTGGCCCCCTTTTATTCTGAAAAAAGCTGCCTTTTTTTTTTTTTTTTTAATGTCCTCAGTGTAGCAACGTGGTGCGGTTGTGTATTAACATGTTTTTTTTTTTTTTTTGTATTTTTCTTAAGCGGCAGTTAAATGAGACTTAAATGAGAACTCACTTTCTATGGCTATGGGAAAGGAAAACAGAAGGGAACATGTGACAGGGCAGCCATGTGGTGATGTCAGGTCAGATGCAGGAAGAAAAAAAAAGGAAAAATACTGCTGTGCAAAAGGTGCGGCGTGCGCCGTTTTTATTTTTAAATACAAAAAATTAATAAAATATTTTAACAAAAAACCCACTGCTCACAGAGCAAAATAAATATTAAACAAACACAGATCTCGAACAAAAACAGGTCAGGCTGGGCAATGGCTTTCCCTGACCCTGTATATCACAGCTTAATCCAGACAAACGTATTATTAAAAAAAAAGCACACAACATACAGGTACCATGTTCTTCTAATTTAAAATATGCTGTACTGTGTACACTGTGACTGTGTTTTGTATGTCCTGTAGTAAACCAATTCAATAAAAGCGAAAAGGAGCGTTCCTTACCATGAGAGGTGCTGTGGGCAGCTTTCATATAGGAGTGCCCACCCCCCAAAATGAGTGACTGCCTGCAGCAAACTCAAGGTGCAGCTACATTCATACAAATGAAGCTGATGTTTGTTTAAAGCCAAAGACTACACCCAAGAGAGCCTAAATTAAAATCCCAGCTCACCTCAGTGGTCGCTGTGCTATACATTAGTTCTCAAACTGTTTCACTGCCTTTACATTACCGTTCAATATAATAACAGCTGCAGCTTCACCTTTATATATTAAAAAAAAAAAAAAAAAAAGAGATAAGATGCACATTAAAGAGCCTGTCCATATATGGCTTGATATCACTCCACGTGCAAGGCCATCTCAATTTCAACGGGAGAAAGTTTTTGTTGGCGTCGAAGCATCTCCTTATCAACTCCCTTCCCTTTTCTAAAATCCTCAACTTTGTTCTGATCTTGATATAACAAAACAGTGCTCCTACTGTTTGAGGCTAAAGTGCCATGATTCAGCTCATTCCTATAAGCGTTAATGCCTTGTCTGTGCCTAGCAGCAGACAGGCTGCCCAAGCACTGGAGTAATCCATCATTCTGCAGCCAGCCTTGCTCCTGTCAGACTGCACTGCCAAAGTGACCATCACACTGACAATGCATATATATATATATATATATATATATATATATATATATATATATATAAATTTTAATCTCTGAATTTAATTTGTGGAAACACCAATTACACAAAAGATTACAGATTACACCACTTTCCTGGAAAGTGGTCAATTTGTTTTTATTTTTTATATATCCCTTCCATGTCACACTGCAGCTCAAATCTAGAATTAACTATCAAGGCAACTATCAAGTCAGCAGGCAAGTTTGCAATTCTTCTTAAACCCAAATGAGGAGCAACAGAATTCAAGGGCCATCACCCTGTAGCCTACAGAAGGCCTACATATTATATATGTAACTGCTTTACTGGGTATAAGCACAGAAGAATATTTTTGATTTTGAAAAGCTAGAGTGAAAACAGTGACATTCCCTGCACTCTTTAGGTGCCCAGCAATAAACAGACAAAGAAAGCTATAAAAGTGAATAACTGTAACAAAAACAACAGTAAAGGTGTATAGAAACACATTCTCCAGTGCTTTATGAGCTGGGAAGCACCGATGAAATTTCCTATAACTCACGGCAATATAGCTCATACTTAACAGTGGCCATGCACAGGACTGGCTGTTAAAAGTTGTCAGCCTCTTAAATGTTTTGGGAGGGCCCTTTTGATAAATACACATGTACCAGTTTGCTATACATTAACAAAGCATGTCACATTAAACAGTAACCATAAGCACGAGGGGCAGACTAGAAAGGTTAAAGCAAAACTAAAGGAACTGCTCTAACTGCTTCTCCACCAGGTTCTACTTCATGTAAGCTCACAAACTATTATCCCAAGTGAGTCTAAGGCAGTTTATTGTTGGCACTACTTTTGCCTTTTTGTGAGATGCGGGGAACCAGAGCTGGAGAGACCTCTCCAGTTTCATGAACTAGGAGTAGCAAACTGCAAAAAATGACAGCGTAGTCCTTTAGAGTTATATATTTCAGAAAATTAATTACATTATCTTAAATGTCCAGCAGGTGGCATTGATGTACTGTACAGTAGGCTGGTATTGGTGTCTTTAAAAGTCTGGAAGTTGTAAGAATGAAGCCAGGAAAGCAAACAAAAACAAACAGACAGACAGACAGACAGACAATGTAACAAAACAGCATTTTAATTCTAAAAATGCACCTGTACAAAATAATTGTAAAGAAAATTGATAAAATAAGTTACAAAAACAAACAAAAAAAAAGATATAACAGCATGTGAATAGATACTAGCTCATTTTAAATCAGATACAGCCTCAACCAGGAATTCATACAAGTAATAAACTCCCATATATACATGCTGGAAATAAAAAAATAAAATAAAAAACCTTGTAAACAAAGCTTAATTTAATAAGTACTTCTTATAAAGCTTCAAGGTACAAAAATATTATAGTGTGCTTTATGTATATGCTGCATCTCCCTCTGAATGACCATTCCACCCACACTCTGAGCTTAATACACCTTGGGGCTTGAAAGTCTCGAATCTGGTGCAAATCATCTTCATTAAAAATATACACATGGCTCCAAGAGAATTGTGTCTCAAGAGGAGCAATAGAATGCACTGACAAGAATGGTCCGTATTAAAACGCAAGGTAACAAAGTATACATTTACACATCCTTTCTCTCATCACTAGATAAAAGTACAATATGTTTTTGTTTCTTTCGTAGTATATTTACATGAGATTTCCTAATAACCTTGAACATATTCCTCCAATTCATATGCAAGACTCTTGGAACACATGTATTAAGTAATACAATACTGGGAAACTAACTACATTGCTTAATGTAAATGTTCTCCTTTGCTGTATTTTGATGTGTACTTACAATTCGTAATGATTTTATTCTTACAACTCATTCCCAGGACAGGGGATTAAGGCTTACTCAGTGTGCTGGATTGTTAGAGCTGATTGCAATGTGTTGACGTAATAGCTCGTCCTGCAACAGAGTGCTGTGAGTGTTTGGTCCCTCATTGTAATGTTAAGTGTTCTGTTGCTCAGAGAATTTTATTCCACGCAGCACACTGCACCTATGATAATCCAGCAAGGTGAATCAGCTGTAAGAAACCAACAAAAGCTCTACAATCGCTACAGCGTGAAAGGTAAAAAGTAGAAAACACCACTAAAGAAATGTTTGCACAACAGAGCAAAGGGCAGCAGACGGTTCTATTTTCGCTTCTCCCAGCAGAGGGTGCTCATTTGGCAGACCTATAAGGGGCAGTGATATAAACAAATTGCTATAAATACTGATTGATTTTATTTATTTATTTTTTTTTTACAAAAGATAAACCACTTAACTTGCATATGCATGTACTTTGCTTACCATTGAAGTTGCCGAGGACTACTGGACCACAAGTACAAATCTCAATTGTTTCAGTAAGAACTATAAAACTAAAAGACGACAGAATTCGGTGTGCCCATTCTCAACCCGAAATTCGGGTTTCTATTAGGAGCAGAAAGTCTTAAAAACGTGATCCGAGTGTTAGCAGGCTGACACAGCTCTTAAGAATTCAATCCTAACATGGTTTACAACCACGGGTGCCAGGCAGGGTCCATTCGACAAAGGTTGTCCAGGCTGTTGGCTGCTGCCACCAGTGTGTTCACTTTGCTCTCGCCCCCCTCAAACTGGGACAGGTTGTGAAGCCGGGCCATGATGGCACTGACAGCTTTCTGGACCAGGGACACAAGCTGCTGACTGTCCATGTTCTCGGGCTGCCCAGCAGCTGAGAGTGGCATGGAGGTGTCCTCCTGAGTCTTCTTGTGCCAGGCAATTATTTCATCACGCAGCACGGCCTTCAGAATGCCATCAACCTGAAGGAGACAGAGAGAGAGAGAGAGAGAGAGAGAAAATTTGGGGTCATTCTGTCAGGCAAGAAGGTCTTTGAATCTGCTGGGGCCTAGGGCGCCAGTTTGCCGCTGGTTTGTGCACTGGAGATGGTCACTTGGGAAGCAGATGAGCCCACATCTTCGCAGATTCCCGCACACGGTGAGAGCTCTACAGCATCTCGTCTACCGCAGGGCCAAATATGCCCTGGTGTAAGTGGGGCGCCCAACAGCAGTGCTTTGTACCTGTCAGGCCTACGTGCCTGGGAAAGCCACAGCCACCTATGTACAGCTACCAGCATAGCCAGGTTCCACCCTACGGCAACAAGACACTGTGGATGAGACTGCATTTAATCCCAATTGAAGTGTGTAACTTGATCCTGCGGGACGTAACAAGCAACAGGCTTTACTGCACAAAATATGCGAAATTAGAATACTAAACACAGCGTATCATATCGCTAAATTTGTGTAAACACAACAATTTGTGAGAAAAAATGTGATCGACAACAAATACTGTGAGCGCAGTCCCTTTATGCCAGCAGTACTCAACAGGCGGACCGTGGTCTGAAACCGGACCTTTGCCACCAGCTATCCGGACCCACTCATTCTGCTGCACCTGGTATTTTCTTTAGCGTCTGCGCAGTACATTCACGTTCCACAAAGAAAGTAACACTACATATAATAATCAGCAGCAGTGGAATATACCTTTATTTTGAAATCTTACTGTAAAAAAACAAAGACAAAAAACAAAGCATCCACACAAACACACTGGTGTTCCATCGAAGCTTGTATGAACTGCGCATGTGTATAGTGCTTTTTGTTACAGCTCCTCCCATAAAAAACAAAAACAAAAAAAACCTGCTTCACCTGTCTTACTGCGTGCAAATTTAAAGATTCCTTATTACTTTCAATTAACAATTAACAAATTAACTCTGTTTTTAGTAAGGACATGTAAACGATGTGAAATTGTTGCTAAATGTCAACCGAATCTCAATTAAAAGTGTCACTGCATATCATCTGCATTTATATTACGTTTTGTTATTGGTGAAAATATATAACAATTTCACATTGTTTACATGTCCTTATTGAAAATAGTTAATTTTAGTTTAACGTTAATTGAAAGTAATGAATAATTACACATGAATTTAATATGCAAGTGATCAGTTACAGTACCCACAATCACGGAGACGCAGCTACACCCCCGCCTCGTACACGTCACAATGCAGTGCTGTGCTTGCGTCATGAACTATTGCGAGCGCAGTAAAGGAAAGTGGACTCTGAAAATTGGGAGCTTAAAAGAAGAATGGACAGAGAAATATTATTTCATTCTCCCAATGTGTTTAATTTGCAATGAATCTGTGACTCTTATAAAAAGCAGCAATGTAAAACACCATTATGAAACAAAACACAGAAGTTTTGAACAGAACTAGCCACAAAATTCAGGCTGTAAAAATGCTTCACTTTCTGCATCATATCAAGCTTCTACTAATGTGCTTGTCCATTCTCTGATTCAACAAGAAAAAAAAAACAACCGAATCGTCGATGAGGGTTGCTTGGATTTTAGGTAAAAACAAGAAGCCATTTTCTGACTCAGAGATAATTAAAAGAATGTATGGCTGACGTGTGAATGCTATGGTCGAAGGGAAACAGAAGAATGTCAAGCTAAAATTAAGCAAATTCCCTGATCTGATTCTACAACAGAACGCAGAAGTGAAATGATTTTGGAAGACTTGCTTTCTCAGCTTTGCGGGCTGCATTTTGGTAGCTGTTGATGAATCATGTGATGCTAGTGATAATGCCAAGCTCATGAAATTTGTGAGATTTTACAAAGGAAGAGATTTCTATGAGGATGAACTTGGCATGACGGCACTTCATGCTCATACAAGAGGTGAAGATATTTATGAAGCAGTAACAGAACTGTTGAGAAGAGAAATCAGTTTCAGTTGTAAGTGATAGAGCTCCAGCTATGATCGGAACAGATAAAGGACTGGTACAGCGTTTGAAAGTGCACCACCCCAGTTTGATCTCACACCACTGCACAATACACCAGTATCTTAAGTAATACTCAAGCATTACGGGGAGTGTTATGAAGCAGATTAATTCTCTGTGCCTCTTCTGCACTTCAGCATCGTCTGCTGAAACAGTTGCTTACTGAACTTGATGATGCATTTCTCCATAACAATGTAAGATGGCTTAGTATGGGCTTAGTTCTGGATCTGTTCTGCAGCGTTCAGAAAGAGCTGGAGATGTTCTTAGTAGAGCAGAAGACAGAAAAAGTTTAAATGTTTTTAGTGTTTTTGCGTAACCAAGACAAAATGGAGCTTGCTGCTTTCCTGGCAGAAATTACAAGCATTTAAACGGTTTAACACTTTGAGGTCCAATGTCGGACCAGGTCAGACATTACGATTTTCCCTTTCCAGTCCAATGTTGGACCATGTTTGACATCATCAAAAAGACGTAAAGCACAGGTCCCTGTCGTTTTTCTCTTGGAAAAGACGAGAAAACCATTCAATGGCCGAGTGAGACCGATAGGAGCCGAATGAAACCGAAAAAAAGGGGGCGTGTGAGCAATAGCCCTAGCAGCTGCGCCATACAGAGATAAACAGACATAAACAAAGGAGGTAGCTGCTTCAGCATCCAGCGCTCAAAGAATATCACAGACATTTGCAGAGCTTGTTGGTCAAGAAGTCCTGCTGTCAATGGAAAATCAATTTCTAGTGAAAGATATTGGAAAGTTTGCTGCTGAGGCCCATCATGATTTAACCTGGGTAAATGTTGCTGCTCTACAGATGTGAGTTAATTGAGCTTCAGGAAGACAAAACTTTCAAATAAAAAAATGATGACTGCTCCCTATTCAGTTCTGGAGAAAACATATTACTCCAGCTAAATATCCCCTTGTGCAAAAACTAGCAATCCATGTCCTAACAATGTTTGGCTCTACATATACCTGTGAATCAGCATTCTCCACCATGAATGTGGTGAAGAACTGATACCGTACTCAGATTACAGGTGAGCATCTGCACCAGGTCTATTCAAATGGCAGTCACACCCTTTGTGCCTAATTTCAAAGGGTTGGTCAAAGGATGCAACTCTAATGTAAATTGTTCTGCAAAGTTTGTGAACGGATAGCTGGATGACAACATCTAAAATTATCCTTCAGTATTCGGACCAGACCTTCACCTGCCAGTGAACACTGATAAGTGGACCTTTACTAAAACTATTTGATTAACCCTGCTGTATGCCGTTGGGAGCGAGCCATGCCTGTCACAAGCTCTGCGAGCAGCTTTGATATATCTTATTCAGGTTTAAGGTTTTAGAAGTAAATACTAGTATGGTAACAGTTACATTTTGTTCTTGTAAAGGGAACTGACCGATATGGCAAATTCAAGTCACCAGTTGTCCTGTGAAGAGTTGTTTTAACTTGCAAGGAGTAAGAAAATACAGGTTTGCTTATGATAATCTTGCACACTTCCAGCTGGAAAAACACTTGGCACCGGACATTCCTTCAGCCCCTGGTTGCTGGCACTCCCCCAGTTTACTCAACCCAACCTCTGCTTTACCACCACACTCTGGAAAGGAAGGCATGCCACATCCTTTACTCCAAAATAAGCCCTTGACCTCAATATTTCAACGTTCAATGATTGGAACTGTAAACATGCCGACTGAATTGAAGGAGTTTAGGCAAAACGTTCACGAAGAGCTTTACAGGTGCAGTCTTGGTCATCCAGGAATCTGTGCCATGACTATGTGCAGCTCTCAAGCTAAAAAGTACTATCCAGCACATCATATATACTTATCTTAAATAGCTGGATGCATGAAAATGACATTTAATAACGTCCCAAAATATATACTTTTTTCCTTTGTCCTTTTCATTTCTGCTTGACCCGCAAACAGGAAGCTGATATCTCACCATGTCCTATACCCAGCCGTAAAGTTTTTAACTTTTAACTCTTTGCAGTCCATTTACTGAGCGCTTGTCAGGCACGTCAGATCCAATTAATTTTCACATGCGCTGTTTAAAAGGTTTAGAAGGCATTGAAATCGCAAAAGGACACTCAGTACTGTATCTCCAGCCAAGCCCCACCCCTTGTTCACTGCATTTTTCACACCTCTTTATAGACGTGCTTACTGATAAATCCTCTCCTAAGCGCTGGATGCAGAAACACCTACCTCCTTTGTTATATCCGGGTTATCTCTGTAGTGCATGGGGCTATGAGATGCACCTTTTTTTTTTTTTTTTTTTTCCCCCTCGGTTTCATTCGGCTCCTATTGGTCTCACTTGGCCACTGAAAGGTTTTCTCCGGAGAAAAAAAAAACTAGAGACATGTGCTTTACATCTTTTTGACGGACTGGAAAGGGAAAACTGCAGTGTCGGACCTGGTCCGACACAGGACCGCAAAGGGTTAAACCTAGTGCACCATATAGAGCAGTTATTTAAACATCAGGATATTAAAAAGATTATATAAAATAAGCTGAAAAGCCTTGCTGAGATGTGATCAGAGTTGTAAATCAATAGTCTGCTGTAGCTAATATAAATTACTGGAACTACTGTAGGGGTTTCAGTAGAGCTGAATAAGGGCCTTTGTGTCGAGATTCACGCAACACCTGCAGGTGCAAAAGACTAGTAGCCTACTTCTACCAATAACTATTCTGTACAGTCAGTGGCTGTGAGATTGAGGTGTATTAGAACATGTTTGTTTTTTGTTACTATCATCGTGGGTAAAAAAAAAATTAAGAAAAACCCAAAAGCATCTAGAGACGGAGCATTAGACCCATATCCCTAGCCGATCCCTTGCACCCCACAGGACTCTGAACCTGGCTGCCCCCTGCCACAGACTTACATTTGCTTGTGATAAGTCAGCCCTATCAGCATGGTTCTCAAATTGTGTTAGTCACACGGGAAAGGTTCCACATTTTAGCTTCTTGTTAATCCTTCCCTTTATTGTTGGCACCTTGGCACGGAAGCATTCTAGAATTGCTTTCTCTTCGGACTGGTCTTTTTTCAGATGTCCGCATTACAAGGGCCCAGTCCTGGTAGAAACTTGCAGGTTATCCGCCACATGAAAGGCTGAAAAATCTGCTTACCTGTAAGTCTTTTTTTTTTTTCTTTCGAAAGATAGGAATTATTAGCCATTGCACTATGGTAAAATTATTATAATTTCTTTTTAAATTTCTCTAGTGTTGACATTGTATACTTGAATTTCTGCTCTGCTTTTGGGTGAAGTGCAAACTGAGTATCTTTAAAACTGATGCTTGGGATCTCTCTGGCTGGAGAGAAGCAGGAGGCAACTGGTTAGTACATCTAACCTGGCAACAAAACACCTGAGAGAGGCCAGTGTGCTTGTGTTTGATACACCCATATTCTTTTACTATGGAACACTGTGATTTTGACAGATTTTGCTTTCAAACCATTTTTACAGCATTACAGACTGCAGGTTTGGCTTGCTAAAAAAAAAAAAATGATGAGGGTCTCTTGGGGTCACGTTAAATATTTGTGTAGCCCGTCGATACCACCACCCCCCTTGAATTCATCAATCCTTTCCCTTCTTGCTGGCACTTCTATCTGTACTAGGGGATAAAGGGAGGAATCGCTGGAGAATTCTTGCCTGTTTTATGCCCGAGTCTTTGTTCTGGCACTCATGAATGCTTGTGCTAATGAGGCAAAGAGGATAACCGTTCATTTGTAGATATTGCTTGATGTGATGTAGTTCTAAATCCACCACCTTGGGGTTATTTAGACTAAAAAGAAGCTATCTAACCGGTAGGCTTGGGAGATAATGCGCATTATTATGGATTACGTTTGAAACTGCAACAAAGTCATGAGTTATTAAAAGATGTCCTAGCAGTGTTCAAACATTCCTTTAATGAGCATTAACATATTGAAAAGTTGAAGGTGAAACAGGATTTTTTTTTTTTTTTTTTTAAAACCCCATTATTTAAAAAAAATAAAAGCTAGAAAATGCTTCCCCAAGAATGTCACTCACAACACAATGCACCAAGTCAAAATCTATGTTACGGATTAGAAACCTCTACAACCTTCTTTCCAACTAAAGTGAAGTTTATTGGAAGTCGCACCTGGATAGTAGTGTGGCTGACTAAGAGCAGGAACACCCAGAGAAAGCTGAGAAAACAGATTTGTAACAAATACAGAATGACAACATCTCACCTCACAGCTGCATACTATTAAACAAACCGCTTGACAGCTGGCACTGTCAGCATTGTGACAAGATCCCTGCAGAGCAGAGCGATTCCGTTTCCAAGTTGATGATCACACCAAGATGCATCTCATGAACCAATGTAGAAAAGGTGTCTCCCTTGTGAATGATAGTCAATCCTTGTGGGAGCCTATTTATCAACTCTGAATTCTCTGAATTTTCCAAAATGTTGTTTAATCCACAGGGTAGAGCTTTAGGGTAAACCGCCCTGCCCCCCCCCCCCCCCCCTACACACACACACACTCTAAAGTAATTTCCACCCTCTTCCATTACTCTATGTTGGTTAACAGTGTTTTGTTATAGTTTTCTAATCTCACGTTTCTGTTAGTGAACATAAAAGAAACAAAAAAATGCCTGAACCTTGAGGGTATGAATTTGTACTGAATATCCCTGCCTACCTTGAAGTTGGGCTGAGCAAAGCAGCGAGCAACGGCAATCATGGAGGCTGTGAGAGGGCCTGACACTCCGATGGGGGTCAGGAATTCAGAGATGTTGGGCGTCAAGCGGAATGGAACAGGGCGGTTGGCATCCAGGTCCCCAGTGGCGTCATTGATGTCAAATCGGAAATACGCAACATTGAGCTTGCCAGTGTCCTGCAAAGGCAAAAAACAAGCACGGTGAATTTTACAACAATTGTATTATAAACTCACTCATCCAAAATTTGGATTCCTCTCCCTACTTGGAATACATGTGTTGACATATACCAGCATTAGTTACCTTTCCAAATATATTTTGTTTAAATGTCACAGTACGGAGAAAAGGTTTCAGATACTCGGCTTGCATGGTAAACACACATGGTTTTCCTTTAAGGTACGAGTTTGAGAAGGTGTTGCTTTTCATAAGATCTTTACTAGCTTGCAGGGTAATGGCTTAGCTTAAATGTGGTGTTGTCCAGGCGAGATATACATGTACCGCTTGAAAAGCATTGATCGTTCAGTATAACATGCCTATTTAAAAAAGGCAAGAAAGTACAAAGACCTGACCTTTAAAACTGAAATCTGGGCTACAGTACAATACTGTACTATAATTACATTTAAAAAAATCTTTTTTTCAATGAAAAGATAAGGTGCTATTTGAAGGCTGCATGCCATTTTGACAGCTATATAAAAAGGTGTTTAACGTTATTTACCCTGATGGCCCAGAGCTCTAGTGGGTCAAGTGCTACCTGAGGAAACGTTGATAACAGGAATTTCAACTCTGCGTTGTATTCTCAGCAAGTCATCTATTGAATACCGAGCTCTAGTAATGTAATAACTACAGCAGAAGCATTTCACTCCATAAAACAGGATACTAAATGCTTCCCACTGCACACGAGGGGGAGAAAAAAAAAAAAAAACTTAACTATATATCTTTCTGCTTTTAGCTGTGAGTTTTGAAATTATATAGCTGAATTAAATCTGAGCACAGGATTTTAAAATGCATGTATCCAAGTGTTGCAAAGTCTCTAGTAAACTGTAATACATCAGTTGCAACACTCTGATTTTATTATTTCAAGCATCATCATTTTTTTAAAGAAATATATCATCAGTTATCCAATCTTTCTGCATTAAAAAAAAAAAAAAACATACCTGCTGATTGATTGAATTTTAAATCTACCAAAGATGAATAAATTGGTAACCTTTCAATCTACCCACGCACTTAAAAAAACAACAGTGGTGTATTGATTAATTGCAGATTGGGGAATTATGATTAATAACAACATAAAAGGAAGACTGTGTATTGCATTACACAACCACTAGATGAACTGCTCCGAGACTTGTTCTTGAATGATGATTTATAATTTTTTACTGATTGAAAATGCATGTTTCACTACATCTCAAGGGATCTTATTACGCATTACAAATAATAAATCAGGGCCATCAAATGCATTATGATACAAAATCAAACCCCCTTCTCGGCCCTCCGTCTTTTCAATTGATGCAACAAAACTCAAAAGGGTTTAATATCAAAATCTTTGCAGATAAAGCACTCCTAAACCCTACAATCTAAAACACTTATTCAAAAATGCAAAAACCCTTGATTAGTGTTTTGTTTGACTGGAATACGAGTTCTCCGAGTGCTCGGATAGAACCCATGAGGGGGACCAGTGTTTGAGCAAATTACACAACAAACTGTGTGCAAATTATACTTTGAGTACAAAGCAGCACTTGAAATCAGTTTAGTATTCTACACATGGTTAAATCACACTGGGCTTCAGTGTTTAACAAGGGAGGTTGCTACATCTGCAGAGTTCCAGCTGGGTTCACCTTTGACACGTCCATTTCCTCCCTGGTAGGAGACACCAAGGTTGTAGCTAAAAATAGCACACCTATATTTATGGCATAGAAATACATGCCTTTGCTAGGTCACGTTTCAATCTGCTTGGCTGAGGTTATTATATAGAGCTTGATGGCACAAACAAAAAGATACACCATTGGGGAGAAACATTTGTTAGCAACTACCACTGCCCTCACAGTCCACAATAACTTAATTACACCTCTTCTTAGGTCTTAGGGTATTATACAAAAGCGGTTTTCCAACATAAAACATATAGCACCTAATCCGCAATAATTCACGTAGCCTTCCTGTGATTCGTCTCTTTTTAATGGGATCTGTACAAAGTAATGCTCTGGAAGAAGCTTAATATTAAAGTCCACATGCCCATTGCTAGCCAGTTTAATCCTTGGCGGCTGAAATGGATTAAGATCAGGAGCAGCTGGATTGTTTGACAGCATCATTTCAAATAATAACTTTTTGACACAGCCATTGCCCATATACGATCCGTTTAACTGGATCCTATATGGTTATTGGAAAGCATTCAGATATTTGCAGCATTGTTGAGGGGGTTCATTTCCAGGTCTCTCCTGCTTAACGTTTCCAAAGACTTGGTCATGAAAAGCAAAAATCTTTAACTTACAAAGCTGTCTAATGAAAGAAAAGCACATATTTTCAAGTAAATACACACAACCAATATATATATATATATATATATATATATATATATATATATATATATATATATATATATATATATATATACACACACACACACACACACACATATATATGTTTGTGTGTATGTGTGTGTGTGTGTGTGTATATATATATATATATATATATATATATATATATATATATATATATATATATATATATATATATATATATATATATATAGACACACACACACACACACACATATATATACAAGTGTACATGAAACAATGCACAACACCACACCTGGGCAATCTGCAGCATCTCCGGGTTGAGCCGGTTCAAGTGCAGCACAAACTCAGCTAGTCCGATGAGCGCCAGCTGGATGGTGAACATCTTGCGGAAGGTCCAGTAATCCGTGGCGTTGGGGAAGGTGTGCAGCGCCCATTCCTTCAGCATGCTGCGTGGTACCATGTTCCCCTGCACCTCCTTCAGGATGTCCCGCAGAACCTGCAAACACACAGTGGGGCAACAGGAATGAGAAGCCAGTGTTGTTCTATTCATCTACATATACAGGGCATACTCACACCACTAGGGAAGGGTGATTATAAACATTTTCGGTTTGAAGAACACATGAATTAACCCTAAACAGTTAAAAGTTTTTGTGATTTTTTATAATTAATAATAATGGTCCAAAAAAAAAAAACACCCTTAAAAGTTTTGTGAATAGAGTCCACAATGCTCTTTTTGCGAGTTATTATTTACAGTTGACCATATCTTACACAGAATCCATCTTTCCGTTGATTCACAGTGCTTTTTAAACAGATAGGAGAGACATGTTTAACTAAACTTATAAACACCAACAGTTTTGGGTCACAAACTAACGCCAACCTGACTTGCAGGTTTAATGTAATAGTTTTACCACCAATGTGAAAGCTGCTGCAACACCTCAATTATCACATTAGTTCAGCAGTGTATGACGCAAGCGATTCTCTAGGGTCTGTTGAACAGTATCCTTTTAACAGTCTTGGCTGCACTGTGAAAAGTGCTGAAAGCACTATTACAAACCTCCAAAAGGTTACTAATTTTAATTTCAGGATTACAATACTTTGTCATGACTGCTGGATACCTACTTGTATATCACATGACTGGTGCAGAGCATGACCTACTGAATCAAGGAAAAAGATTTTGCGTTCCCAGTTTTTTTCTACTATTCAGATACTGCACTTACAAAAAAGATGATGCTGCACCATAACAAGACAAAGGTAAAATGTATAATTACTATTATTATTATTATTATTATTATTAGCATCCCTTGCAGGTGATGCAGAAAGACAGACAGACAGACAGTCTTGATACTAACAATCGGTGAAATGAAATTCCTCTGGCTGCTGACCCCAAAAGGCAGGGAACTGTGGAGACAGAGTTGAGACTTGGAGCAGTGGATAAGAGGAACAGAAATTAAGAATGAACAGAATCCTGTAGGTGCAGGTATGTGGCACAGGCTCAGAGCCACGAATCACATATAGATAAGGTGGCAGGGGAATGAACTGCAAGCATGCCTACCCATCAGGTCACTCATCATACTCTCAGCCAGGAACAACAGGGGCTTTTCATACCGCAGCGCTGGTGTTAGAGGGCCGGGGAAATATGAACTGTGCATTTAATTAGGAAGGAAACCAAAAAAAAAAAAAAAAAAAAAAAAAAACTACATCAAGCTTGTGTGATTTCATACAGCTGCGGCTATTAACATGGATTAAACAATATTGTTCAACAGGGCAGTCGTGGAACTATTTCAGTCCAATTAAAATACCCTTAAACCTCCTTACAGGACACTTTGGAGTTTGAACCGTTCCCCTGTCCCACAACAGGACGGTCCTGTATGTGGAAAGCAAAGAAAGTATGGTGCCAGCAACTCTGCAGCGTTCTTCTAAAATGGGATTAGGACTTGAGACTAGGTGAACTACATCTATTTATTCTTCTGTTTGTTTGTTTTGTTTTTATATAGTAAGGGTGAAGACAGTTAACTCTTAATAGCTATGTAGTGCAATTTAAACCTATCATTAAGGATTATAATCAATGATCACAGTGTTTGTGTGTGGGTGTGTAGGCATGCATGCATGATGCATGCTTCAGGGAAGATCAGAAACCAGGCAGTTTGTTAAAAAATTTACTAATAGAATTACAAAGGCACTCTGGGAATGCCCATGCATTTTAACAATGGAGAGCTGAAGATAAGATTGTATTTGTACATTGTGAATTGAAATACCTGGTGGCTGGCCTGCGTGCTCCGGGCTTGGACTGTAGCCAGCCTGTCGTAGTAGCGCGAGATGGGGTTGTCATGCTCGATGCCTTTCTTGGCGCAGCGCTGCTTGTAGATTTCGACCAAGGACAGCGAGGAAGGGTTGTCCTCAACGAGTCGCATCTGAGGAGAGACTGCAACAACGCGGGGCACTGGACAAAAACAAAATGAAAGAATTCAAATATAACTTTCTGAATGAACTAAGTAAACATTTGTACAAAAATAATTCAAGTCGTATGAACTATATATATATTTGTACAATATATAATATATATATATATATATATATATAGATATATATATAATATATAAAGGCAGTCAAAATAATACTTGATGAAAATAATTTTATTAGTCAACAAGAACAAGCCAATTCAATTTCGGTCTCTTTAAGTCCAAAAAGAATTTTGGTTCTCTGAGGAAAACTAGAGACTCCTTAGCAAACAGGGCCCCGTATACACACCGGAGAAATGCATATGTGTGTACTCTTTGCCGGAAAAAAGAAGCAGAAAAAAAAAAAAAACTTCCTAAAAACACAAGCTTCTCTTAAGCTTTAGGATATAATTTGTTTTTGTACAATATATACTTTATATATTGACAAAAAGCAATATATTTAAATTTACATGCTGAAAAAGGCTTCTTATGAGTGGACCTAGGTACATCTGGTATTTGCATCATGCTAGGCATGCGCATGTATGATGTACAATTATTTTTTTGTTTGTAAACACTTTGTATTTAAATCCATCTCCACCCCGAGCATCAAGCGGCTGCTTTCTTTATTCTCTGTGGCTTTTGTATCCTCCAGATAACAACTATTCAACTTGTCTCTGCTGTTTGCTGACTGGGACTCGGATGAAGATTCCTGACCTCAATTTTACATTTTTGCTCATGCTTTATCAAAAAGCTCCCAGCAAATATGACATTCATGGCAAATGTGACCTGAACTGACTACTGTTAAAATTGCCATTCCTGCCAAGTCTTAAGATGGAGCAACTGTAACCCCCCCCCCCCCCCCCCTTTTTTTTATATCAGAAGTAGAGAGGAGCCAATGGTGTCATAATAAGAAAATATAAAAAAGCAGGTCTTTCTACTTCAAGAATAGATCTTACTCCTCTACCACACTTGAGTCACAGGGGTACATGTCTTCCATGTCCAACAAAACATCACACATTAACAGCAAGCAGCTTACTAACTAGTTCTACTGGTTTAAACGCTACTTGGAACCCAGTACTGACAAGGCCCACTCCTAACTTTGAAACTATAAATGTAGCTGGTAAAGAGAGTTTATACAAAAGGCTCACTGGATTAAAACCTCCATGGACTGCTCCATCTGGAAACAGTAAAAGTGTAACAAAGTGGTAGAACATCAGGTGTAGCCAGGAAAGCATTTTTAGGAGAATCACAAGAGGCCACTGATGTTCAATACTGACTGGGGGACTCAGGGCAGTAAAAATCGCTTAAAGGAAGACAATGATAGGTGATAAACAGTGTTACCTGTGAAGAAGAGGTGCCTCTTGGTGGTCTCCTTCCTCTTCTCCAGACAGGGGTTGAGCAGCCGTAGGAGCTGCAGGACTCGCTCTTCTCGACGGGACTCCGTCAGGCAGGCGTCGTTCATTACCAGGTACGGGTAGATCTTCCCGTTGTGGCCTCGGATGTAGAGCCTGCGAGCGGCTGTGTTGTGCTTCTGAACGATCTCCACTCTCGGCATGAACCTGGGAGAGAGCACGTTAAAGTACATACATGTCAAGAAAGAAAGAAAGAAAAATGGAGCTCATTACTTGTTTGCAGTGGTGACCTAGAAACAAAAAATCCAAAATAAATATCCTTTAGTTAATCTTAGAAGTGGCAGCTTGTGCTTACCTAACAATCTATATGTGAAGACTGCCTGCCAGTCTGAGCTGTGTCTTTACATGGCTATACTGATACAATCAAGTGCTGTGTCTGGTCTTTACCTGGCGATCTTAATGTAGTAGTGTGTAGGCTTCGGCATGAGAAATTCCCCGGGGATCTCCACCTCTGCGGTCTGGGCAGAGAAGTTGCTCAGGAAGCGGCACTTCTCCTCGATCAGGAAGAATTTGGGCAGCTGCTTGGTCTTGGCCTCCAGGATCTTGATCCACTTCTTCAGCTTGGAGATGAGGTTGTGCAACTTCATGGAGCCCGGCACGCTGAAGTCAAAGTCTGGAAGAGAAGAAGAGAAGAGAAAGGGGTTAATAATAACTGCTGGATCAGATGCACAATTGATCTGATCTTATGCAAGCTCAGAAAAAAATGTAACATTGCATAACACATGTGGTGTTCAATTGCCAAAAAATATACCTTGCGCTCCCTCATCAAAAGTACTGAGAGTTGTTCGGCTTTGAATTCTAGAACGTTCAATGACACTTTAGTTGAAGTCAGATGTTCTGCTTGACATTTTGATTATAAGCAATTTTCTTTAAGTAATCATAAATCTCCTACTTCAAGCATGGCAATGTCACTGCAAATCAGTTAGTACACTGAAATGCAGCAACAGAGACTGCTGTTTCATAACAGATACAGCATGTTAACACCAAGATATTTCAACTGAGCTACAACCTTGCAGTCAGTTTGAACACATAGTAATAATTAGTTGTGTTAAACGGTATTAATTAATCGTTTAACAAAAACTAATAAACAATGTTGCTTACTGATGGCAGTCTACAGCCAGGTGAACAAAATAACCAGTTTTCAGCTGAATGCAGAGACAACTATAGCATGCTTCCCTGTAGTGCTTTACTTTATCTGTTAAACATGACAAAATTGGGCCCATACCATTCAACACAAATATAAAATTTTGGAGGATAAGTAAATAAGGGTTAGCTTCATTAACATTAGTTTTGAAAGGACTTTTCTAAAAGGAGGGCCAGATTATTTCAAATACATCGGATATGGAGAAGCATTGAACATGACTTGGCTTGCTGTCACGAAGACGATACATCATTTACTGCTAATGCAGCACAAAAATCTTATTTTGGTGGAAGCTTGTTAATGGATCCCACATGCTAGCCGCAGACTGTGTTAAAGGTTTGCCTGTGATAAAGCTGTCAGTGGAGAGGTTGCCTTTCATTGCCTGCTACCTGTAGTGTCCCAAATCACTGGGAATAGATAGATGCTTTAAAATGATTCTACTTTGGCTGTACTTATCATGCACACCATTTTTTTTTTTTTTAAATGTCACACACACACACACACAGGTTGCACTCAGACAGGAAAATAAATCGGTAGGTCCTCAAGCCAGAATCCTGCAGTTCACATCACATCAGCAAGCTGCCTGGCTACCTGTCAGACCCCGATATGGGAGGTCTCCTGATTCCAACGGCTCATGTCACACCAGGCCGCTGGTGTCACTCTGCATGGTGCCATTCCCGGATTAGGCACCGCACAGCCTGTCATTGCAATAGGTGCCCCTCAGAGCGTGAGAAGAATCTGGGTTGAGCAGGAAGCCCGCGAGTCATCTACAGAACTCTGTGACACCACGCTGCATCTGTCTACCATACTGCTAGATGTGACTCGGGCCTGATTTACTTTCAGTGAAATATTTATTTATTTAGAAACTCAATAAGGCAGTTCCCGCCTCTTACAGAACCTGTGACAGAGGCAACCTTCATTTTATTATTTTAAACGAAGGACCAATAATAATAGGTTAAAGTCAATCATAAGACATGTGTTTTGGTAAGGCATTCTATTCTAAACTACATTCACACCCAGAAAAAAAAATAATACAATGGAGCAAATATTGCATTGTAATAGAATTTTTAGAAAACAGGCCTCAAAAAAGAAGACTAAAGCAGCCACTGTAGGTCCTTCTCTCAGGAGGTGGCAAAAGTAAAAATACTTCTGGTGTCTGACAAGAGCATTTTCCATCATTCCAGAAGCACACAAAAACAAATAAGAGTGAAAAAAAGAAGTTAGCTTTCTGTGCCGAGTGCACCCAGACCTCCCCCACAGGCTCCACCTCCTCAATCTTGGGCCACAGTAATCTCAGTGGAGTATGTGTAGTCTTAACAGGATATATCAACACAGAACAACTCCTGGCCAAGCTTGTGATGAACGATGAACTCAGGAGCCTGAACACTAAGGAGTCTGAACACTACTGAAATCCATACCTAGCACTATAAGACAGGAGAGAATACTGTCATCAATAACCTCCTGTCTTATTACAGACTCTTGCTGGGAAGCCTTCTGGGTAGTTGAATGGTTTTGCTTTTGTATCAAATGAAATAAATAAATCCAAAAAGCATATGAATAATAAATATAACTATAAAATGACAATGAACATAATAATATTAAATAATAATAATAATAATAATAATAATAATAATAATAATAATAATAATATCCAGATATATTTGTTATCTTCAGACTAAATCGTCCAATTGTATTCTCCTTCAAACAATGTAAATGGATTAATCTCTGCGAGACAAAAATGCATGCAATTACATTAGAACAAAGTACTTGCTATGCACATGATACACCTCCAGGCAGTTTATCTGGAAATAAAAAAAAAATAAAAAATAAAAAAATTGGCACCAGAAGCCTGCTTTGGAAACAGTGTAAATTAATTTCCAGATCGTCTTTAATGCAAAAAGGGAGTAGGCAAAGGCAGCCCAGGTTTTCATTTTAAAAGTTGATGGATTCTTCATTCTAAAATGATTTTGAAAACATGAAAACAACATTCATTCAATCTAATATGTATATGACACGTGGCTTCACGGTTTATTTCTTTTCTTAGAGGTAGAGGTGAATTTAAAAAGACCTAAGAAATGCAAGTGCTGGAATGACAATACGACTCCTATTGCAGAACAGTTTCACCCATTCTAGGCTTTAATACAAGCTTGTTTAGCTATGGTGTATAGGTAACAACCTCAGGTGTGTCTTATTAAACCAGGACTGGATCAAACTATTATGCATTGGGAGCTCTATTTCCATTCCTGAAGCGTAAGAGCTACCTGAAAGCAAACACAGTTTTCTTTAACCTATTATAGTACCGGATTATTTGTAATGAAAATATATGGTTTACAACAGAACAGCACATGTGAGACCTACATAGCGAACGGACAGCTAAGATTTCTGGAATCATTTCATTAGCTAGAACGCTTTTAAATGTAATGTTACACAATGTAAACTGCTGGTTGGCTATTGTAATGCTGCCCTATTTTTCTCCTCATTATCATCATTTTGGGAGATGCCTGAGTTGTATTAATGAGCCAGGAAAACAATTAATTTGCCATCCGCTTACACACAAAAGCAGCTCATTTTTCATTTTCTATATTACTGCTTCCTTATATGAATACCCTTGAAGCTAGGACACCCTCCTGTGCTATACCCTGGGGGAGTGAGTATGATGTGAATCCCTGATTGAGTTCAGTTCATAAGCTTAAAAACCAGTATGCACTTAGACTGTCTTTCTCAATTCATGCAATGGTCCTGATGGGCTTCTTGCATGATGTTTGACAATATCAAATGATCACTTAAATGATGGACTATTTGATCAAAAGACTAAAACTAAAAGCAGATTATGTATTCAAACCAACTATAATGCATTAAATGTGAGAAAGTGAACAAAGTTCATGGCATTTCTTGTACATCCAAGCTACCCAAAACAAAACGAAACTGGATCAATGCTAAAGGTTTGATAGTCATCATAAGACGATTGTGTGATATAACGCGTCTTTACAATAAAAATACTGCAGCAAAAACAAGACACACAGCAGGCTTAACTGATTTTAATTTACTTCAAATAGATCTCACACATTTTGTAGAACCCAGAAATTGATCTGTTAGATACATGGCTATACTATATTAAATAGCGTTGACAAAGGCATGTTGAAATGATCACTATTATTGCTGTAAATCCCGCCATTGAACAAGAACCCACCTTTGTTTTCAACTTGATTATAGCATGTCTAGAATTTGTGCTCAAGCCAGAAAATTAGCATGCTCTTTAACAAATCCAGATTACATCAGTGTACGTTCCTTTTTCAAAGCCAACCACAAAAGCCCATCGTGAGCATTTAATTTAAATGCCAAACAGACCTGGACAGTACAGAAGCAGTGACTCTGTTCCTCCAGCCAGACGTTGCACTGCAAGTTTATTCAAGTTAAATAGCTTTAGAAGGCGAGCTTGATAATCTTATGAATACAGGTCTCTCATTATCATGCCTAAAGGTTGGTGTGATGATTGGCGCTGTTAATTAAAAACGATCCCCATTCTTGAATAGAGTGATCTACAACCTTTAAATCACAATGATGGGAAAGCTATTATTGGCAGCCCCTTTTCTAGGGATTAATGCTGACTTTTCGCCCGGAATACAAGAAAATCATCTGTGAATTAAGTTTAGCTGACAATGAAGCATTCTTTCAATAATTCTACTGCTTTGAGCTGTAATAAATGAAAAAGGTCACAAGACAATAACCTTTCTGGTGTTCAGGTAAGATTAAATAATAAACAGAACAGTATTCCCCTAATGAAAATCTCTCTATTCACTCAGAAATTAAGTTGAAAGTATTCTTGTTGTGTATGCAAAAGGGGCAACATATGCATTCACAAAACGGTATTCTACCAGACTTGGTAGAATAATAATAATAATAACTAGAACTGCCAGGCAGTTTTATGGCTCCCAAGCGACAGTATCAGCACCCGTCTAAGCGGGTTTAGTTCTCAATGTGCAAAGTTTAAAATCAGCAACTTCAGCTGTTCCACAGAAGAAGATTTTGAAAGTTGTTTTTTTTTTTTTCAAAAATGCGTCAGGCAGCCATCTTGTTTAACGCGAGTTTCTTTAAAAAGTCAGTTGTATTGCTACAGTGTCAGGGATAATGCTTGTGAAGTTTTAAGTTAGTCAAATAAAGTGTTTGTCAACTGAGGCAGTTTTAAATTTCAGATGTAAACATATACCTGGCGGCCATCTTGTTTTATAAAACATAACCATTTTGACATATTTGTATTCCATTGTTACTGGGACAATAACTACCATGTTTGGAGTTTGTTGGTAAAACGGTGTTCAAATAGCAGCAGTTTGCTGTAAGGGTGTGTTTCGATAAGATTTGTGGCAGCCATTTTGACATTAAAATTGATCACAGCAACTTCTGCTTCGCAAACTGGATGCAGGTTTGGATGCTGATGATATATGTCAAGTTTCAGATCAATTGCTTCACCGGTTCCCAAGAAGATGATTTCGAAAGGTTTTATCGGAAAAATGCGTCACGGCGCCAATTGCAAGGACGCAGCAACAAAATTTTTTCCGCATTTTTAACCCTAACCCTAACCCTAACCCTAACCCTAACCACACAGCCAATGTATCCAGCTTGTTACCTGCCAAGTCAGAACCTGATCAGTCACACAGCCTTGAAGCAGCAGCAGTTTAAAGTTTTGGAAGGAAAAAAAAAACTTTAACAATAACAATAGGCTTCCCAGCCTTTGGCTTGGAAGCATAATAACAATAACAACAACAACAACAACTGGAGTGTATGCAAAATGACTATAGAAACCAATTGGCTATTTCACACTGAACTACACCTCACAACTGTGAAACCCAGACGATTATCAACAAGACTACCAACCAAGCAGGGTGACAGGGCATCTGCAGATGTAATTGGATTGCCTTCTCAATAAGGGATGGGTTCCTAACATTCCTACAGGGACACTTGCCACCTCTTAACACCCAGCATCTTTCAATTGGGTGATAAATGTGCAGTCTTCAAGAGACTTTACAGCATCCCTGCAAATATATCAACACAAACCCCCATACATAAATGCTCACAGGCGTATCTATCCCGAGATGCTTCAATGAACCATTCCCCATGCACTCACAATCATTCAAATCGTCAAGCTCCTCTTTGCAGGCAAACATAACAGACGAACCGCAAAGAAGCAGGAGTACTGCTGATGTACGCAAAGCCAGTGAAGTCTGCCTGCGGGCTGCAACTCCATGTAAACAGTTCTAGAGGCTTTCAAACTCCTGTCAAGATGAATACCAAAAGTAGAAACAGGAAAGCAGCCACATTTTGATTCATTGCAAATTCTGAACATACTGGCGACATGCCAACCATAAAGCGGTCCTTCACTGGCTTGGTGGCCGGTGCCCATTAAATTAAACCATACGTTATTATTTACGGTCATGCTACTGTTGTGCCTGGGAGAGAACATCATGCTAAACACAATCTACAGCTAGCTATGTAGGTCACATCCACAGTTGCAAGAAACTTTCCACAAATACCATTAGATCTATTATTTTTGCATCACAGCTTAGCAGAAAACACTTACCTGTTCATAGCTGCCTGCTGCTCACTTCCTCATCAGCTTATAGTTGCTTAGGCACAGTGCTGATTTTAGTAAGCCTAAAACTTGACTCGGAAGTCATGTTGGTGGTACTGAACTTTTTGGCACTTAGAATCTAGCACAGAGGTTTCTACATTGTATTGCCTAGCTCCAAGCAATAAGGTCCTGAAATAATGCAACAGTTTATCATAATAACATACCCTCTACAGTCAGGGTTAGCAAACTGTTCACTCTCAAGCATCTGCACAATGTTTGTAGGAAAACAACCACAAAGAAACACAGATGCGAGTTGCTGGTTTAGTAAGCACTAGGAGTATCACAGAGAAGCATTGTATAACAACGTATTAGGAAAACAGACCAACTGGAGACCATTATGGTCAGAAACTTTAATTGACCTAAGTGGTGGCAGATCTAAACACTGATATGCTTCATGTCAAGACAATGTGAAGCTTTTATAGAAACTACTTTTCAATTGAATTGCTCAATAACCTGCAGATTGAAGGACTGATGGAGTTATAGTCTGAAGTGATTATTATGCCTTAAACATTTCACACAGACAACCCTTGTCTAAATACAAGGCACAAGTAAACCTCATGTTATTGCTTTGAGTCTATAGCCAGTTTACTGTGAAGAAAATAAAATGTGGCAGAGGTCACACTAGCCTTTAAAAATGTGCATTTCTAAAAGCATACCACCTCAAAAATCTGCATTTTCAACCATAACATCTGTATATTGCATCAATGTAGTTGTATTATTTTCCAAAGCAACTATTTCAGATTAACAAAGTTAACATGCAAAACAGTACACAGTGTACATAGTGGTAGTAGAAACAGACAAAGACAAGCTTACAGGAACGTTTTCTTTTGAAAATCCCCCATTAACGATGTAAAAATCAGTGCTGTAGAACATGTACCAATGTCTCTGCGGGTAGCTGTTAACGTCATAGCTATTTACTTTTGCTGTTTAAAAGTTCTTAAAAATTTTCCTTTTAACACTCAAGTCAAAAAATGCTCAAAGTCTTAATTCTTAGGAGCTTCCATTGAAATTGTCATGTTTTAGATAATACGAGGGACGTGCGCAGTGCTACATCTGTGATACTCCTGTTATATTTTTTTACTTTGACGTGTTATTGTAATGTCTTGCTGTAAAACACAGGCACGCACGCACAGGCCACGCACCCCTGCCCCTGCTGCTATGCCTGCGTTCTGAGCTTTTTGAATTATTACTTTTTGAAACCAAACTAATATCCAAATGAATATTTAAAATCATGAGCGAGTATTCGAACATGAAAATCCTGTGTTCGTCCCAGCACTATTTGAGGATTGGCAACTGTGTATTTTCTGGAGCATTTTTAACTGGCATCTACCTATTTTTGTTAGCTGCAAAAGTCCAAATGTAATGTCTTAAATTTCACAAATACAGCTTGTATTCTAATTTGATACTTAAGGGGTTAAACATACAACTCAAAACTAGCTCACATTAAAAGGAATTAATGGTGTGAAGGTGGTGCTGATAGCCCTGCTATATTCTTCACCATGGTTACAGGGAGCTCTATTTGAAAGACTGCTATTTTTAATCTTACCTGTGGTGAACTGGCCCTTCATCTTCTGGAAGACAGGGTCCTGAGCGGTGGCCTGTGCCCGGCGTGCCAGCGACTCCGAGGCAGCGCTGGAGAACATGGTGGACACGTTGGAGACGTTCTCCAGACCCACGCCGAAGGTGCTCACCAGCTTCTTGACGAAGTTGAGCGTGTGCGGCGTGATCTTGGCGTCCGACACGGCGCCGCTCTTCTCAAAGGCCACCGAGTAGCACTTAGCCAGGCCCTGCTGCAGCTGACGCAGCACCTGAAGGACATACACAAATGTATTTAAACAAGCGAAGAACCAGAAGATTTTCAAAAGACCTTTGCTGATACTGACGAGGGGACTGTGAAACCTTGGTTAGCACTTCATAATATAAAAGAAAACATCTGCATTACATTGTATTTGGTTCTAAGACTCTATACCAATGTATCCTGAAATAATCAAAACTACCAGATAAGGAGCATTAACAGATTCAGTGGTGAAGGAAGAAACCATGTATTATTAGAGACTGGAACTACAGCAGAAAGACAAGACCAGAGAGATAGAAGTTTGATCCATTTAGGTTTTAATAAAACATGTATTAGAATGGGAGGGTTACATCTACAGTACGGACTGCCTGGCTAAATTTTTGGTGTAACCAGATCACAGCACAGCAAAGCCTTGACTGGCTCAAACTGTTACCCAAGAAGGATATATTATTAATCCTTGTCACAGGGTTCTCAATAGCAGAGTCATTGTTGACGCTAGCTGCACATCATCCTGGCAAACAAACAGTTTAGATTAAATGACACACAAGCCAATATCCATGAGCTTACCTTTGTCACCTGTCATTCATTCCAGAAAAAAAAAACTCAATTAGAAGACTCAATTAGAATCCATTTGACTTCTTATGCATGATTTCACGCGATTACATTTTCTGCATTTTTTCTTTCTTGTCACTAAGCTCTACACTTGAAATTGAAAACACTATATGTAAAGTAAATTAATGCTAAATAATCTCTTTATGGCACAGAGATAGAAAACATTCACAGTAATAGTCTGTCAAACTTGCGTAACAGTTTTGCTAGGGCATGACTACGCAGTGAAAGTGGAAGGAAGTCAATTCAGGGCTGTGACCTTCCCCAGGATTAAACCCTCTGGTTACAACACAGGAAAACTCCTGGCCATGTCAATGGCTAGCCACTGGCAGGCACAGCTGCAGAGTTCTTTCTGAGGGATTCACTGGTAAAATTGCAGACGTCTTTCTTACTGGGCAGTGAAATATTGGAATAAGCCGTGTACACTTAGACTTATTAAAAGTAGAGAAAGCATGGAACATATTATTTAAGTAAATCTTACATAAGTTTACCTTAATGCAACAATCATTATCTTGTTCTGTACCACACGAGGACTGTTAACCCATTACATTAAAATGCATTGGGCTACACAGGGTTAACCATGTTTCACCAGTACCTCCTCGTGCCAGTTCTCTCTGAACCACACCATCTGGTCCACAATGCCCTCCAGCGAGGAGAGCAGGGTGGGGTGAAGCTCCCGCTGCATGTGCATGATCCGGCTGCATCGCCACATGGGCGCCGTCGCGCGAATTGGCCCTGGGTCTGAGGCAGAGTGGGACTGGGCGCCGACCAAGCTGGGCGGCTGCTGCTGCTGCTGCTGCTGCTGCTGCTGCTGCTGCTGCTGCTGGCCGGAGTCTTAAAAAAAAAAAGGCAAGGAGAGTTAATATAGGCTGTACTGTAGAAGAGGTGCGAAAACGTCAAATCAAATTATATCGCTCACACCCCACCCCTAATTTTGTTTGGTATATTTTGGAGATCTTTAGCAAGATTGCTCCTGATTTTCCATTGAAAAAGAAACAAGCTATCAGTATAAGTTACAAATTCAGAGGTTATGCTCTGTAAATGAGCAAAATATGAACAAAGCTTATAAAATCACTTAAAAATGTAATTCATTTGGCTACCAAGTTTTGTTTCACTTGAATCCTCAAAAACCCATGAAGAAAAAAAGAAAACAAACTAAATATTGAAAACATATTAGCGCATGGGCTTAGTTCTAACCAATGTCTCAGCATACTTCCTTTAAATTCTGACCCGAAGCAACAGGCTACAGCAAATACAGACAGTGAATCAGAATAGCTGAGGATACTTAAAGAATCTCTCAGAGGGTGGGCTCAGGGAGCAAGGAGGGTACAGCAGGGCCATGTGACACTGCTGCCCTTGGTCCTGCTAAGCCTCCTGGACCAGCCCTGCCCAATGGACCCTCACCGCTTTTGTACCGCTCCCTCTGCTCGATCTTCAGTGTCAGGTACAGGGTCCGGATGGGAAAGTAGACGGCCTGAGGGTACACACGTCCAACCTACAGGGCAGGAAAAATGGAATGCAACAGCTTGAATTTATCTACTAGTTGCATACAACAGAAGGATGGTACACAACAGCCGGAATCGCAGTGAATACAATGGAAGTGAGAAGAGAAGCGTTTTAAAGGAACGTCGCTAGCTCCAAGATGATAATGTGGCACCCACAGGTACAGTGTGTCTCCCTGCACATTAATACCGAGCAGACCAGATGGCTTCAGTTCCACTTGCTGTCAGATCTGTCATGTCAACAATCACCAAATTGGCTAAAATGAAGCACTGTGTTAAGCACTGTGTTTGCCAAAAGGATTGAGCTGCTTAAATGTAATATGAAAGAGCCATATTCATAAACCTTAGAATATAACTAAATTGAACTGCTATGTTCACAGATCAATTGTATTCCTGGATTTTAGAGGAAATAAAATATGGCATGTGTTGGGTTAACTATTATAAATGCATCCGGATTTAAAGCATACTACCAATTTCAAATCCTAAGCTCAGTTGGTCAGAGTTAAATACATTTACTGTTTCAAATCAATCCCCTTATTATACTGTATGTCCCAAAGTACACCCTACCTGCAGTTTCATCTGCAAGAGTGTAACATGCTGCCTTAGATAATGCAGTCGTTCTCATTTAGGAAAATGCAGAGGAAAGCACAAAAGCTGGTTAATGTCAATGTTAAGAATGAAAGGGGCAGGTAGAACTGATTATGCATGTGCCAACTATTTCAGGTTGTGTCCTTAAACAGCTTAAAGTATTTTTTTTTATTTTCATGTGTGTGTGTGCATGTGTGTTTGCAGCAAGACATCCAAAAGGACAGCTAATTAGAATCACATGATCGTACTGCTGTATAATTTAAGAGGCACCATAATGTGAGAATGCCAGGCTCTGCATTCTCACAAAGCAGATGAAATCAGAGGGAAGAAAGAAAAAGGCATAATGACATCAGCTAGTTTTTAAATGAGGACACAGCTCTGCTCAAATCGCAGTGTTGCCCATTAGAGAGCAACCCTACACCATCTACTGGCTGATAGGAGGGTGAAGAGCAGCTCTTCAGTGTTAGGAGACACCACCTTTCATCAAATTGAGGTTTTACCGCTCTTCAGAAAAGAAAAAAAAGCTTAATGGAATGCTAATGCATGGTTTTTGGGATGAAAAGATGTATACTGATCAGTCCCATTAGAGTGGAGAAACAGAGCAACTATTAGGATGTGGCCTTCAACGTGAGATAGGAAGTAAAATCTCCCATTTGCACTCTATCTCAAAGTGCTCCCGCCTCTCCTTCATGAATATTTGAAAGCCTTATAGATAATGCTTGGAGAACAAACAAATTACAAAAAAAAAATCAATGCAATAAATAGTCCACAGTCAGGAACCATGTGAAGTTAATAATGAATCAGGATGAGCAGTCCTGAAGGCTCTGGTCACACACGCATGACATTTGTGGATGCTGCCCCTTTTAGTGCCAACAAGCTATGCGCGTCAGGAACAGGGAAGTCTATCAGCAACATGGTATGCAAGTAATACATATCCAATGCAAATATGGCAGTGAGGTTATCAAGATCAAGCCCTCAATGGCTCACATGGCTGGGTTTTACTGCTGTGACGAAGGTCTCTGACAAATAGCTTCTTGTAATAAATGTCCATAGTAATTCCTTAAAATATGGGCAAGTCTTCAGGAACTTGTGATGAAGGATGTCCGTAGTGTTATTACATACTGATGAGTGGACAAACACGCATCCCATTTTGGTTTTGCAAAAGATTAGATATACTGTAAACTCAGGGAAGGTTTCATCACGTTAGTGAGGTGGTTAGCAGAGTTACTAAAAAAATAAAAAAATAAAAAAGCACAACCGTTACATTTACAGTAGCTTCTTGTTCATTGAAGTTTGAGTGCTCTAAATCACGCAGAATTAATATGCTTTTATTAAGCTGCATGAATTAGTCCATTTTTAAATTGAATTCCAGTGGTATACTGCTGCGCGATATTAAAAATGAATTCTAGGAGGAAAAAAAAAAAATTAAAACTGTCAAAAGGAAAATGGAACTCATCTAAATCTCTAAGTGGATAAACGCAACTTATTAAAAGAATAGCTTTCTAAGGAACGAACGTAGTGTATTAATCTTGATTAGTGTTCGATGTCACACACGCACACACCCACAGACCTGACTGATGAGGTTCAGGAGTGGCTTGCCCTCTGATCCAACCAGGCAGGTGAGCAGCTGTGGGATCCATGCCAGCCACTGGATAGGTGGCACTCCAATGCAGTATTTGTCGACAGCATCAGCCAGGGTATTCTTATCATCGAAGCTGAGCAGCCACAAGACCTGGAGAGGGTGGGGATAGAAACGAGCATGATGTAAATCACTCTACTGGACAGCATTAAAACTAAAGATCCCGGTAGTTACGGTTTCTCTCCCCCTTTTTTAAAGGGGGCTGTAACGTGTAATCAGGAAATAACCTGGCGAGTTAACTGAGTTTATTAACGTTGAGAAAAAAAAGCAAGTGTGGGGTTATTTCCTTTTGAAGAATCTCTAAAGGAAAACAAAAATATTGTTTCACTGAACCAAGATAAGTTTATGCTAGACAGCAGATGCTCTGCTGCTCAAAGAATTGAATGCACTGAGCAAACACCCTCAACACTCCTGTTTGTGCGTATATGCGTGCTTGCAGGGATTCATTTGTTTTTGTTGACGAGCCTTTGCAGTCTTTTGCCTCAGATTCAGTTATACTAAACATCTAACCTTGCCCCAAGCCTAAGAGGCACCATGGCTAATTTGTAATTCCTGATAAATCGCAGAGCATCTCTCCTCATTCATCACATACAAATTGCTGGGGCCAGTTTATACACATTGTATTTCTCCCTGTACACATCCAAATGCTTATTAAAAATCAGCACAAAAAAAAAAAAAAAGAAACAGGCGGTAGAAGCAGAAGGCGTAACGGGTTTATATTGTATAGTTGTTACTTTATTCTGTACAGGTCACTACATCAAAAAGTGATTGTGGAGTTCAAAGAGTCATGTAATGCATGTCAATTGAAATTAAGCCTTTAGCCTCTAGGTCACCAATTCAGTTCCAGCAAAGGCTGATAGTTACTGAAATGTATTTCAACCTTGTAATGCTAGGGGGTCTACGTGAAATCACTGCTGGTGGGTTGCAGCCTAGTCATACACATCACCCAGTCCTTCAGCACAATTAGCACAAATTGCCATATTTGCAGGCGGTCTCTACGGCTAATCAAAGAACAGCAGAGCATGTAGATCTACAAAACTATCCTGGCAACTGGCAAACTGCTCTGAACTGCAAACCTACAGGTAACTGGATAGCTATGTATATACACACTTACTGGCCTCTAACTCAGCTCTTGAGATGAATAAACTCTTGTATAGTAATTCATGATGAACAATAAAAGAAATTAAAAAAGCCTATGACATGGTGGGTCACATTGGCAAGTGGGTATTTACATAGTGCCCCCCCCCCCCACAACCTAAACAATACTTTAAAAGGTACACCTGCACTGAATATTTCAGGATCTTTGGTGTAACATTGTCAACACGTTTACAAACCAGCTTAGATTCTGCATCCTGTTTTCAAAAGCAAGGGGCCAACACAAGAACTCAATTTAAACGGCCAGACGCTATTCTCATGAATTACAACTACACAGCACACCAACATACACACTGCAGACCATGATGAGGAGCACCAGATCACCTAATTTACTGTGGACAATAGGTATACTGCAATTCTCTATTAGGGACAGGAAAGACTACAGGAAACCTGTACAGTACATTTCAAAAAGAGATTATTCTGAAGAGCCACTAAATTCCTGTTTCTTATGAGGACAGAAGTAAGGAAAGCACTGGGGTACTGGCACGACTTGTTTTTCTAAGATGTATGACAGAGGCTTCAGTGCTCTACGTGGAGCATGTGAATAGCCTGCTCTTACCTTGGCCAGGTATTTGCGAGACTTGCTCTCGTTCTGGTGACGGCAGGCGTGCAGGTAGCAGGTAATAGCGGAGACGCCGAGGTGGAGCTGCCGGTCCTTCACAAAGATGTTCTCCAGGTAATCGCCCCACATAGCCCAGGCCTTCACAAGCACGTCGTGCATCTGCACCGCCGCAGAGAATGCCTTGTTCGCCTCTTCAGACCTGGAACAGACAGGGAGCACAGGGGCTAAAAAGAGGCTTGCAAAGCAAAAACCACATATGGAAAATACAGTACAATTTTTTTTTTTTTTTTTTCACAGAATGGAACTTCTTTCAATGATATAGAAGGGAGTTCAAAATGTACGACTTTTTACTGATGAAACAGTATGATCTTGCATTTTTTTCTTATGACTGTTCTCATCAGTTCTAGTAAAGTGAGGAATACAAGAGGGAACAGAAAATTGAGTGGTTTGAAAATGCTGTGAAAGAATCACAATTCCTCATAATGGTTGCAACATGCTTGTGTAAAGCTTGAAATGCTTTACTTTTCCCTTTTCTAGGTACTATCACACACTGTACCTCATGTAATTCATTACATACACACTGCCTTTCCACGCAAATGAATAGGACTAAAAACCCTTTGAGAGTACAGTATGGGGTAACAATTCTGTGTAGCAGACAACAAAATATTCGCTGTAGCCAGGTTGCAATTAAAAAAAAGCAGCTTGAGCCTTGTACTACTTATAGTTTGATGGAAATATTTGTACATACTGTGTTTGAGAGGAGAAAAAAGAATGCGTGCGGCTACAGATCTTTAAAAAATAAATAAATAAAAAATCAGGCACTTTCGTAAAAAGTCCTACCATTATCTATCCAAAATGCTTGGTTATTCAAAAGAGCAGCAAATGTCACCATACACTCCCCAATAATGTCAATGTAAATTCTGCCAGTGCTTGGGTAATCTCACTGATGTCCATTTCTGCCGTTGATATTCATGCAGAGTTAAAAGTAAATGACACATTAAACACTGCTGAGGTTAGGAAATGTTGTGCCGATTCAGAGATTTTTACAAATGACTATAGAGTTGATTATTCTTTTATACACCTTTAATAAGCCCCTTCCCCACAGACCTGTAACAATTTAAGGGATTATCAACAGACTACAGCACAAGCCTCAAGGGCCATTATTCAGTTATTCAGATATTCTTCAGGGTTTATAGTCAGGACAAAATCCACCTGAAATCCTTCAGGCTATATGAACTAGACAAAATACTTACCGACCTGTATTTTTATTAAGCAATGTAGCTTGCTGCTTTGTCACATACTAATATATATATATATATATATATATATATATATATATATATATATATATATATATATATATATATATATATATATATATATATATAATCACTGTAATCACTAAAACCAAAACATATATGAGGCAGTGAATTAAAATGACTAACCACATGCTTAGCATTAGGCTGTGTGAATTACGAGCCACTGGTAAACAGTCTGATGCAGCAAGTTTACTAAGTGGGGTGTTGCTACAAGGCTCAGGAGCTTTTTAATTCTAACACCAGAGGTATACTTGCCTACATGTTAATACAGCAATCCATATACTCACACATTTGTAATACTGTTCATAGTGCAGCTGGGAAAACATGTGTTGGTGTTTTTCTTTTATTTTATTGTACAGAGAAGCTTTCTCTTTGTTACCTGCCTATTCAGCCCACGAAAACACACACGTGCCACAAAGTTCGTCAATACAACTTTTAACATCCGTCTGACCATGCAACCACCATTAGGAGAAAATAAATAAATAAAATAAAATATCAATATGGAGCAAATGAAATACCATGGATGAGCTGATTGAGGCAGCAGGGCTGCAAATTGCTAATCGATTTGAAATCTGTTCAGCCCAGAATGTTTAAAGATTTTCATGTATTGCTATTGTATCTCCCATTCAGCACGTGACTATCACTAACCTTTGTTGACTAAGAACATAAGAAAAGTGCCAAAACGAGGGGACTGCTCACCACGTTGCACTAAGAAAACATAGAAATTACTGGCAACAACTGGACTTTCCATCGCAAGCTCAGTAGGTGAAAATATGCGTGTGGCGAGTACGTTAGGACAGTCAAAGGTTTACCTGGTTCACTTTAGTAATTGAATTTATAAACTTGTAGGACAAGTATGCCAACCCCCGCTACAAGGCATTAGTGAAAGGAAGAGCATAGATCAGACTTTAGTCCTTATTACAGTACAGATTAAATCGCTGCATTTTAAAAGCAATTCATCACAACACGTTGAGATATGCGTAGATCAAAGAAATCCAGTGGCACAGGAAATTTGTTCTCAAGGTTTTGTGTGTGTGTGTCTTCACAGTACAGGCACTACACTGTAGTTCAGCCTGGTCTGGAGACTGATATATTGTTCAGCAGTGATGTAGACATCTTTCCACAGAGACCTGGGCTTCATATTAACCAAACTTGTTTAAGGTACTACTTGCATGAGCCACCCCAATTAACATGTACAAAGAGATGTAATTTAGAGATCTGGCTGTACCCCTCCCCCTCCCCCTCCCTTTTAATGATGTTATTACTGTAAAACACTTTTGATTCAAATTAAATTCATTGTAACTGCGCTATGCATTTATTTATTTATTTTTAAAGAGAATCACAATGTATCTCAAAAGGAAATATTGATTCTGAATAGCCATAATGCTGATTATCTGCCATAATGGAGACTTTTTATTTTCAAATCGAAATTAGTAGTACTGCATGACTCATGCACTGCAGGCATTCATTACAATGCACAAAGCATCAAAAAAATGTGATGTAGTGTAGTGGTGGGCCAGCATGCCGCTGCTTTCACAACCTTGCTTGTCAAAACTACAGGTTATAAAATGCCCATTTGTCCCATTTTCCAAAAACGCCTTTATTCATACCTTCCACAAAGCGCCTTCAGGTGTCACGGGTTGCAGAACGATGCAGATTACAGTGGCAGCAGCCTGATAAATGACTTGCTTTATCACCACCTTCTATTTCTAACAACTGGCTTTGTCTCCTGTCTTTGCCTCCTCTCCTTCCCTCTCGCGTGATCTATCATTCTGACACTTCTGATGACTCTTTCGGCATTGTTTCTCTCACCTTGTTCCTGGCCTTCCAGCGAGGGCTGCCACTGCAACCAAACAACCCTCCGGCTCTATTAGCCCATAGCTGGGACAGAGACGTGTTACCTGGTATGTAACTCGAACAAATTGCTGCATTTAGGTAGCATACTGTCTCTAAGCCAGATACCTGTTTAAAGGACATCCTTTCCACACATTGCTTTATTTATTTTTTTTAAATGAATTTAGGCAGGACAGCATGACAAATTCCACTGCGGTTAAAGGAGGAGGTTTGTTCCCACTTTTACAACAAAATGTGACTGAATTACAAGATCACGCAGGGGAAACATGGAGAGATTAAAAAACTATATGGGCCTTATGCTATGCATTGTGCATTGCATGTAAACTGCCAAGCGTGAAGAAATACAATATTTACACAACATATATGCTCAAATACAGTAGTTGCAGATGAACTGCAATTGATTTTTGGGGTCCAATGTTAATTGTGCTGCTCTGGTTTAAAGTACTCTCTAATTATTAATATGCCGTCATATTGATTGCTAACTGCAGGGCCGGTTTGATAATTAATTCATGCACACTTTAGCTGATCACTTGTCAGTGGCTTAAGGTAACAACGCTTATTTATCAAATGGGTTATAAAATAAATGATTACCTGAGGGAGTCGGGACTCATTTATCTAAAAAGTATGCCATTGATTGGAATGCAGTCAGGTAGCACCAGAATTATTATTTATTGTCTGGAAGCAATTAGACCCGGCTTTAGTCCTTTAAGCATTAGTGGATCACTTCTAGGCAGGAGCAGCGTTTCAGAAGGAATACTATGGTTTGAGCTCCAAAATCCTTTGTCTTTCTTTGCCAAAAACAGACACAGCCAGTGAACCAGGTCAATGTCAAATGACAGTGAAGGGTCTCCATGGTCAACCAGGTCAAGGTGAAATAAGAGAGTGTCCCCCATGCACTGAGGCAAGGATTGGGAAGAGGATCAATTTTCACTCCAAACTACAGAGAATCTTAAGTGAGAATTTCTCTTAGTGCGTATAACATCAAAAAAACATTAGGTTATTATCATAACCCTGGGTCCCTGAAATAGAAATATAACCATTACTGAACGGTTACCTCCTAAAGATCCGAAATCTGAAAATTTTATACCAAAACTGCTCTTATGAGACTGTGATGCGGTCATGGTCCTGGCCCGCCCCAGAGGGCACAAAAGGACTGCGCTCACAGATCTCAGCGTCATTTTTCCTTCAAGCCTGCTACAATCATGGTCGCAGCAGTCTTGAAGGTTAATGGTTGCATTTCTATTTCAGGGAAGCTGGGCTATGATAATAAACTAACATACCCTTTCAAGTAAGAAATGTAACCACTACCGAATGGGTGAGTGTACCAAAGCTGTTGCAAAGAGCAGGATTGCAGAACGACTGGAATCCTACAAGGCAAACCCCATGAAGTTGCCATGCCCTAGGTAGAATGGGCAGTGACTTTTTCTGAGAGAGTTCATAGGCAGTCCTGATCGTCTCTGCTATCCATTTGGACAGCCGCTGCTTAGGCAGGGCTTGACCATGGGACTTCGCCCCATAGCAGACAAAAAAAAATAAAAACCTGTTCAGACTGCCTCCAACTTTTCACACTGTCAAAACAGTACACCAGGGCCCAAATTGGGCAGAAGGTATGGAGCTGTCGCTCCCTGTCAGACTGGAAAGGAGGTGGATTGAAAGCCTACAATTCCAGACACTGGTTGACATGGAACACAAACATGGTATGCAGCGTGACCTTTGTCCTGCCCGCTGTAAAAATTAAGCAGGCTTTCACTACAGAGAATGCCTGCATCTCACTCACCTGCTTCGCGGAGGTGATAGCAAGCAAGAAAGCCGCTTTCAATGATAAGTTTCAGCTCAGCTAAATGCAGGGGCTCAAATGGAGGCTTCATGAGTGGATTAAGCACCATGTTTAGCATCCAGCAAGAAACAATGTCCTTCATAGGCGACCAAAGAAGTCGAACCTCTTTCAAACATTGCCCCCCCAGGACGTGAGCTGGGGAGGCCGAATCAATCTTAACATGGCATGCTGAAACAGACAGCAGAAAGACCTTCCCCCTCATTAAATAGGTCCTGCAAAACCTGTAGTTTTACCGCCATGGGACAGGGACAGGCAGACACCACGTCTGAAAGACACCCCATTTGTACCCGTGCTGGGAATACGTGGATGCTTCCCTGACATTTTGTAGGGCGTCATAACCCTGTTGGGCAGACCTAGGATGACTCAAATGCTGCCGTTCAGGGGCAAAACCCATAGCTGTTGACTTGACGGGTTGGGATGCCATAAACAGGCAGCTATTCTGTACACTGCAGTACAGCATGGCCCCAGAATCAAAGCATACTCCGAGATAGAAAGCTGTAAAAGTCACTTAGTCAGTACCACACACAAGACTGAGGGAAGCCTGCCTACTAGCTAGCAAGGACTAACAGCCTAATATACTGTGGTTGGGCTTGCAAGTAACCACAACCAAAGCGAGTTTCTCGGTCCTGCGCAGTGCTGCTGAGCTCAGCAGCTGCTCTTGCTGCAGGTATGCTGAACACCACGTTGCAGACAGACAAAATCAGCCAACATGTGTTGCTAGATCCCTGGAAAGGTGCAACTGGAGCCACTGGCTTCACACACGGCCAAATCAGGACATAACACGCAAAAGGCTGTAGCGCACATAATACGGGTAATTAGTAAAAACTATTTGAGCAATTAGTTTAATGTCACATATGAATTTGTGTTAAACCACACAGATAGCAGCAACAAGTACTTAACTGAAGTCAGTCTTAAAAAGAAAAATGGCAGAGATCTGTGAGTGTAGTTCTTTTGTGCCCTCAGGGTCAGGGCTATGACTGTGTCACATGCTCAAGGAGCAGCTCTGGTATACAATTTTCAGGTTTAGGGTCTTCAGGAGGTAAATAACCATTCGGTAATGGTTACATTTCGTACTTGAAAGGGAACTAAACTACCCCCCCCACCCACCCCACCACCCCATATTTGTATTTTATATAAACTCCTGGATGACCAATTAGACACTCTCCTTGTAATTTTGTCAACTCACGCATCTTTGACTCAGCTGTCATCTCCTTGGTGAAATACTTGAGATTTGTGGATTCGATGACCTCCAGGCCCTGTGAGGAGGCATGTCAGTGAAGAGCTGGGGAAGCAGGACTTGTCTATTTATCAACTATGTCACCACCTGTCAGCGGAGAGGTTCTGACCTCCCCAAGTTACGCTTCACATAAGCAGAGAAGGGTTATCACAGTGCACCAAAAGAGCGAAGTCAGCATTAAAACCTAACATTGGAGGGAGACTGTTTGTTTAAAAGACCAGCAAGTCCCTGATCTGAAAGTGTAACACGCAGTAGTTGAGACTGATCTGAAAGTCCATTTCAAAAGATGAAATCGGCTCTCCCTTGAGTCGTGACGTGAGAGCTCGGTGAGCCCTGACTGACTAATTAAAACAGGAAGTCATTAACGTGATATTCAGCTTAATAGGAATCATCTTTCCAATAGAATTGGCTCCAATTACTAACATCAGATCATTTTTTTGCTTCTCAACTTTGTCCACAGGCTATCTAAGCTTAACAAGCGTAAAATCCAATAAAGGGAAGGCAAACAATTTAAATCAGTATTTATTATTATTATTATTATTATTATTATTATTATTATTATTATTATTATTATTATTAAACATCATACACCCATCTGTGCATAATAAGGCATGGTACGACTGAATGTCACAAGAAACTCAAGATAGAATTACAGCCTTATACGTACAGTTTTGGTGTATATTATTTGTTACAATGTATGGTGTCATAACAGACAGAACTAGCAGTGTATTTTTAACAACTGAAGAGGTGTTGAGAATAATTTTGGAAAACAGAATTTAAAAAAAATGTAAAAATATTTTTAACAATTCATTTTAAACAATTTTTTATTTTATTTTATTGACTTGTTTTGGGGGTGGGAGGAGCAGGAAAACATGTATTACTACTAAGAATCTGAGTAGAAAATTCACTTGAGTTGAGTTAGATTATTTCCTCATCACTCAAGAACCTCTGCTTACATTATTCTACGCTTCCACAAATTTCTCCCTGTCTTCAAAGCATTATCTTCCACAAGCCACTGTTTGTTTTGGCATTGAGTGTTTTGTTATGTTAAATGTACTAGTAGCAGAATTTGTTTTTAAAAAAATGGAGGTAAGCAGTCATGACCTTATTATACATGGGCATCGCGCCACCACTGTGTTTAAGACTATAAAACACTAAAGTTTACAGAAACATTACGTATAATTATAATAAATAAAAATAATAATAGTAGCAGCATTTCCCAAAGCAATCTTAATTTTGCACAGCACTCCTCTGAAAAACTATCTATGAATGTACTGAGAAAGGCGAGCCTCATGCTAAAGTTTAAATGAGTACATAATTATAGGCCATGCTACTTACTCTTTAATGAGAGGTTCCGAAAAATATAGCACTACACGTCCCCATGTGCTCCTACAACTGTTTAAATAAATTACCTGTAATTTTTCTTTTCATTGTTAACATCCTGACAACTTTTTACAGTTATAACTTTAAAGTCTGTCTCAAAGCCCTTTTCAAAATGGTATGTTATTTAAACAGTTGTAGCAACATGGGGATTATCCTTTAAGAACCTTGCACATGGCTTATCTGCGATGTAACAGCTCATACCTGCATGCACTCGTTCTTGCCCATGACTCCGGCCAGCTGCAGGTAGCACTTGACCTGCTGGCGGATCTTCTGGAAGCAGTCGACGATGGGCACCGTGGGGATGGTGTGGATGCGGCTCAGGATGTCCAGAGCCACGTTGACCAGCCCCTGCTTGCGACCGATCTTCCCATATTGGATGATGGCGGAGGCCGAGGCGTGCACCCCCAGCATGGCGTTGTTGGAGTTCGGGTCGTGCTGTGAGCTGTCCTCATAGGCCGTCACGATGGCTTCGGGGTTTAAAAAGAAGCACTTTGTTACAAAAGCTTCGCTAGTTCATGGAAGTTCAGCCACAGTGTAAGGCAAAAGCATCTACTGCATCTCACTAACCCTGAAGGACAAACAGACAGCATATGTGTATGCAATAAAGGAGCAGTAATGGGACTGCTAGACATGCACATTTCCATGATTTTGAACCCAAAACTTCTGGAGGTGTATCACTGTGAGACCTAACCTTCCCAACTGTGTATTTAACCCTTCGCAATCCATTTATTCTGCGGCTGTCAGGCTGGTCAGGTCCAATAAATTTTTGTGAACAAAATTTCAGACCACGTACTGTTCAAATTGAAATAAAGTGACTATTTGCTCAAAACAAGTAACAAAACAGTGCAAGTCCAAAGGGTACCCTATATAAAGACAACAGTACCAACATTTTGAACAAAAAACATGTTTTTTGTTTTTTTTTAATATATCAGGCGAACATTGAAAAAAGTAACAAAATGTCAAAAAATTTGAGTTTTTGCTTGATTATATTACCTTTAGAATAAAAAGACAGGTACAAAACAAAACAAAAAAAGAACTAAAAACTATTTTTCATCAATGTTATAATTATTTACACCAGGTGAGGTTTGCAAACAAAAAAGGCAATTGCTGACAGAAATGATCTGTATATGTCCATGGTATGGTATCTTTCAAAACAGTCACCTGGGTGTAACCCTGGCTGCCTTGAGCACATTTTGCAGAACCATCCAGTCTCTCTCCCCCCTTTTGTCTTTCTGTCACTGCACAGTCTTTGGTGCGCTTCGATTCATTTTTGGAAGTGAAATGTGGCTTTCCATTCAGCTTTTCTTCTATGTCTGTTGATGACGGATGACCATGTTTTCTTGAGCTAGCGTTGCGCACATCTCCCACCAGTTGTATCAGTAAGGCTTTCCTGAAGGTTTAATGACGAACAGGTAGCTGTCCTGATTCCACCTTCATCAAATTGAACAGGATAGCAATGTTCACAATTGCTACTTCCAGCAGCCAAAAGAACATCTTCCTCCACCACTTCAGAGACTTTCTTGTAAAAGCATAGCTGGCATTGCACCCATCTTCCTGGTGTAATCGCAGATAACTAAAGGCTTGTCCAGCTTTTCAAATGCTCCTCTATTGATCGTGCGCTGTACCTTCTCATAGTCACTGCCATAGAAGGTGCTCAACATGAGCACTAGTCTTTTGTCCTTCCATCCAAGCACCATGACCTTCTTGTCCTTGCTGAATGAGACTTTTTTTTTTTTTGTAGTTTGAGGCCTTGCTTCACTGATACTGTCAATCCTCTTCTGTTGGCCATTACTGTTCCAGTAAGGTGGATTTTTATTTTTAGCAGTTCCAGTAACTTGTGTACAATGTGTCTGTAAACAAATGAAAGCTACCAAAGTAAGGAACAATATCATACACATAACCAGTTTCACAGTAGCTAAAACAAACACACGCATCCCCCACTTGGTAGGGGTCTGATGATTGTAGCACTTGAAGATAATCCTTCCTTTGAAGCCAACAGTGCTCTCATCAATGCAAATGTCTCTACCTGGGATAAATCGCTCACGGCATTTTGTGTCTCTGTAGCTGACCACATTCCTGACCTTTTGTCCTCTGCTAACAAAAGCAGCCTGAGGCACCCGGGTGAGGGGAGGGCACGGGTGTAGCATCCAAAAGAACTGCAAGAAACGTGATCTCTTGAATACATCTTTGAAAAACTGCATTCTGCTGGCCCATTCCTCTGAAAAATATTCTTATGTCCTTTTTTACATTCAGTCCCATATTCTGCAGAACACAAAAAAATGCCTTTATCTCTTGTAACGTAACAGGTTTCCAGGAGTTCTGGTGTTGGTTTCATTTACAATTTCAGTAAACAAAGCATTCGTGAAAAAACTCCAGTGCAGTCCTTAAAGTAGTACTCCCTAGATTACCACAGTAAATGGGAGATTTGTGAAAGCATCTGCACTTGCCAATGTGCGTCTCCATTCGTCCTCCGGCTGCGCGTCTGGTTCATGGTAACTTTCCTCAGATTCCTCAGAGTTCTCAGGAAGAGAAATATTTACTTCCTCGTCACTAGATTGATCAAAATCATCATCCAAACTGCTTTCGTCTATACTTTCTGCCTCATCCATCGTCTGTGCAAGTTTTTAGGCTGCCTTGACTTTCTCTGCACCATTCTTGCTCTGTGCGTCTCAGTCTCCATCTTTTCAATTCAGCTTTGCTCAGCCTGTACATTGTCTTTTCAGTTGTCTCCGCCTTCTTTCCGATCAGAGACGATTAGGCAACGCCTCGCCTTGGCTTTTTCCGGCTTAAACGCAACACATGCTATGTTAGATCATGGTTTTCGGCAATGTCAGACAGAGTCCGATAATGGACTAGAAAGGGATTTTCACGATGTCGGACCAGATCCGAAATAGGACCTAAAGGGTTAACCCTTTGCGAGGACAAGGGACACGTGTTTCCCACAAATAAAATTATGCCAGCTTTTTTATTTTTTTGCAAGGAGGTGCATGAAACAGGGTTTAAAATGTACCGAGAGTTTGGACTTGGTCATCCAAACTCTCAGTTTCCTTGTGATATTCGAATCACTCTCAAATGTATTTTAAGAAGAAACCGTTTGCACAAGTGCTCAATTCCTTCTGTACCTTAAGGGGTTAAGATAAAGGCAGGCATTCCAATTGAAAATTCTATTCCTTTAATACTGTATTCCGGAGGGTTGCTTGTGCCGATTTTGATACCTTGGTAGTGGTGCTGCCTCCACATGAAGATGCTGCTCCAGTGGGACAGGTCATCCGACACGATGGGCAGTCTGTTCCTCCAGGTCTTCACCACGGTCTTCATGTCGTGGAGGCTGGTGTTCCTGCCCAGGCTGGCAGGCTGCAAGCCAGCATTGATCTGTGCAGCTTCCTGGAGCTCAATGATTTGCTGAGCAGCCTGCAGGAACATAAATGCAGAGGTAAGTAATTGAAAATTCTCATAAGGGGAACACTTCCACAGCAAGGCCATTATTATCAGACTAGAGTACAGACAGCAATCATACATACAGGATATATTAATCATACAGGATTTTAGACAAATAAGGATCTGGCGACTGGTAAGTTCAATGGAAAAGCAAAGTCTGTTTAGATAATGAATGATCAGAAGACCTTCCAACATCTTGCAGACTCTACACAGGTGTATCTTCAAGCACTTGCAGGAGACATAAAAGCTACTGTCTAAAACTGAAAGGCCTTATAAACCAATAAAAAGCTTAGTGAGTGTTAAGAAAGGCAATTTTGTTCATATAATCTGGAGGATGAAAACAAGTCAGCTGATAACAATGTATTCAATTCTAATCCACACTTTAAAAAGATAAAATGTCAGAAAATCACAAAATCATATTCCTAGAAACAAAATAAATGAGGTCAATATAATATTTTTCACAATTACCTGTCGCATCAGCTCATGCAGTGTTATAACCTTCATTATCTGCTCCCACTCATCATGCCAATTTAATTTTCTTGCAGGTACTTAATCAATCATTATCGGATATAGAAAAGTAATTACTGCCGCTCAAAACTTATTGCTGTAACCTACAGTTGCTCACGGCTCCCGTCTTTTCAATAGTTTTTATTGGAAATCCTCAGAAACCCTTTTATAAAACCCTACTTTAAAAGGAAGAGAGACTAACAGTGCATGCTTTTCAGCATTAAAATGGCTTTTAAAAAGAGGGAACACCATTAGGGAATTGATTACTCAGAGTGTGGCTTAATGCAGTACATGAGGTGCCTATGGTGCAGCATATTTGTGGATTTTTATTTGTAAAACAAGAAAATTATTAGTTATAACAAATTTTCTTGAAGACATGTTATGACTAGTCCTTAAGAATCCTTAAATTTAAAAGAAAGCTAAAATCCATTAGCCTGGCCTCTTATTAGATTCAACAAATCTCATTACTGTCCTTTTCCTTTTCTGAAAATCTTTTGGTGCTTCTTTGGTTACTTTTTACAATGATACCATTTACAGGCAGCAACATGTGCTAGGTGCTGTATGGCATTTCAAGTTAACCTTAATTGATATTGCTAGTGTTTTTGTTGTACAGAACATGTTCTCTTTTTCATTTGCTAAAAAGCAGTAGCATGGTCTGAAGGTGGGGAGGGGGGAGGTGTTAATGATGATTTGATTGAGTTTGGTCCAGAAAAAAATTGTTCCTGCACTCAGGTCAGTCTTGCGCTTTGAGTCTACAGCTGTTGATGCTTACGAATAAAAGAACTCGCTCTCAAAGTAATGAGTCAACTGTATTGATAGAGAACTGGGAGGCTAGATACCAGAAAGGTATTTCAAACAGTAATAATGAGATTTTATTTTTTCTGCAGGAGAAAAACCAAGATATTTCATCTCTAAGGACCACTGTTAAAGAAACCGAGCATCGTAAGTTTCTGGAGATATGGCTGAAGGCTAAATTCTGAAAAGGAAATTGTCCATTTTTATTGAATAGTGCCTGTAGTGAATTTGACAAGAGCAAATCATAGAATACAGCTGTGCAGCAAATGTCAAGGCACCATCTCAAAGTATGCGACAAGGCAAAGGTTATGCTGTGTTTTTATAACCCGAAGAAGCTAACTCAAAAGGATCTCTAAAGACATGGCTGAGAATTCTAATTAACAGGACCCATTATCTAAGAGTTAGTGGAGAGAAGAATCATTTCATTAGTCTTTGCAGTCACAGAAATAGTAAAAGATTTTGAAAAAACACAGAGTGTACGAAGAAAGATTAAGATGAGAGTTAATCTTGTACTGACTAGTACTAGAGTGGTCTTTCAAAATGCACTTATTATCCTTTCCACTATGAAAACATATCTGAACAATGCTACATTAACAATCAGTACTAAATGGAAAGGTAAAAAGATGTCCACCCTTGTATGCAGCATAAAGAAGACAGATTCAAATCAGGCTGGTGCAATGAGTAAGAATTGGTCCCATGTGGGCTGACAGCCTGGAACACAGCAGAGGTCTTCTCCTCGTACAAGCTCCCCAGCACAGAGGATAAATACTCTACGACCCTCTATAATCTTTTCCATTTTAAAATTTAGTAGATTTACATCCATGTACATATTAAACATGAGTTTAACTTTACCGTCATCCAGTTGCAAAGATTAAACACTTATGCAATAGTATGTCCAGGCATTTTTACATTACAACAACAAGGGCAAAACAGAGAAGTGAATTCTCCTGCTCACACTATACATACATCAAGGTTAACATATTGTAGTCTTCTGAAACGGTACAGCAATGTTGCCCACATATCAATGTGAATAATACCTTTGTTATTCTGTTGCAGTTCCCAGAATTCTAGATCTTAAAGAAGAATGTACAGCAAATGCTGAGCCTTTTTACCATGCGTGGTAGATTATGTTCATGATAAAGGCTCAGCATTTGACACAGTCAGACTTACAATTCATGATGCTAACAATGAATTTTAATAAACCTTGCTATTGAAAAGAACATTGCTTTATTCACAATTATCTCGTGAATTCATGTAGGAGCATAAAGGTGAAAGAAGTGACTTTGTGTAAAATGGTTAAGTATTGCATTACCTCAACAAACACCTTGCAAGCAGTAACTCTGTGTATGAATTTATTAAAAGTAAAAAGGTAAAATGTACAGGTAGCAATACCACACTGAATGCAACATTAAATGGCAACGTATCCTTTTTTACTTGTATTTAATTGATCAAAATCAGTCCACGTCATTCATATCACAAAACACCCTCTTTTAAAAAGTCATATAAAAGATGAAAGAGGAGGATATTAAACAACAGGGATTTTAGCCAAGACTTTACATCAAATACAACTCCTTTAGCTAGACTGCGGCAAAGTCTTTTCATTTTCCCCAGTGCAGATATCTTTTTGATCAAACCAATTTCCCTTGAAAACATATTTTCCACTGAATACAGAGCTGTTCACTCAGGCTCCACTCCACCGTGCAGGAGTACAGAGAACGCAGCAGTGAATTAAAATGTGTTGAGCAATTAAAAAAAAACAAACACATACAGCATTTAAAACATGCAACCTCCTACAGCTAGGTAGGAATCATTTTGTAACTCGGAACAACTAGAAATTAGCCAATGGAGAATCCAATCAGTTTCTGTTAATTAATTTCATTTCAAAAAGGTAACTAAACAAACAAGGTTTTAAAACTGTGAAAATGGTAATTTATATTTATAAGTTTACTTTTCTACATCTCTGGTAGGACTGTGTGTCGATTCCTCAATTCACTCTGCTACAGACACTGAGCACCTTTCAAACATTTGATTCTACTGTCCTCCAGTTTCAGAGAAGCTAGGAGCCAATGTTTCTGTTAAGAGCGGTTTGGACAGGAAATGTGGAGACATGTATTAACATCAGGGTTGGGGGTCAATTCCTGATTATTAATTTTTTTTATTTAATTCCAATTCCTTTTCAAAATCAATTCCCAATTCCAATCCCTTCAATTTAAATTGGAATTGATATTTTCAGAGATGATTGTTGAACTGCTTTAATTTGAAGACAATTTAACAGACCAACAGTGACTGCAATTTAATAATGTGTTGCCACTGTGAGAAACTTGCTGCAATTTTGACCAATGTAGTGTTGGAATTGACTAAAACAGAATGGGAATTGGAAACTGATTTTAAAAAGGAAATCGGAATTAAAAACACACACAAACACAACACAACAGGAATTGACCCCAACCCTGATTAACATGGACTACAAGAAGTTATCTGCCTCCCTAAGCTTCGAAAGACAGGGAGTTTTTGTATTTAGCTGCATGTTTTTTGGTTAGAATATACAAATAAGAGGTCTGGTAACTGAGATAAGAAGCAGCATGCAGAGCGCTTGCTGTGCGTGTATTGCTGTGCTCTCACCTGCAGCAGGGGGGTGTGCACGTGAGACACGATGTGAGGCAGTCTCCTCCACTCCCAGATGACCAGGTTGCTCGCCATCTCCACCAGCCGCTCGATGAAGTTCAGCTGCTGTTCCTCGGGGTGGCAGATAGCCAGGTAGCCCCGGTACATGTTCACTTTCCAGGCCATCTCTTTGAGGCAGCTTAGCTCCACCTAGTGGTAAGGGAAAAAAAACGAATTGCTTTATTTATTTGACACCGAGCTGGCTTGGATTGTAGTTTTTAAAATTACCTTGTGGTATAAGAAATCGACAAAATATATTAGTAGATCCTTCAGGATCAGGCATTGATTGACCCGACAGGAAACAACCTGGGTGCATGTATTTATTTATGATATTCGTCTTTAAAATATAGCTTTGGCAGTACAACTAGGGACTGCTGACAATGCACTCTTATTAAGGCAAGCAGTTTGAAATTTAGTCTGATGGTTAAACACCATTTACTCAAACTAAAAGCCAGAGTATAAGTAAGGGATAAATCCTTCAGCAAGGGATACATGACCAAACAAAGCAACATAGATGCTGATGCAACAAGAAAAATCGTACTTGTACATTTGTATGGCCCATAGATTAAAAATAAAATAAAAATGTATCCATAACTAAATTAAAACATAAAAAATTAAAACATAGCATGCACCTACTAATAAATGGCCATAAAATTCAGGGGGTGGTCCTTCAACAAATCTAAATCTAGAATCAAGGCAACTGGTGACATTAAAAACTAGGATAAAGGGTTACGTTCAGAATTGATCAAAGGGCTCCCTCTGCCAGCTCTGGTGAAGGGCTGATTATGTTTTCAGTATTCCTCTTTACTGCATTAGTCAACACCTCATTACAGAGAGAATGTGATTCCAGGCAGAGCTGCCTGAAGTGGGCAGCCCGTCACCGGTTCCTGTCACTTTTACTCAGAGTGCAAGTCATCACCAGCACAGCCTGTCAGGCTTGATCAATTTTACCTGCTTCAAACTCAAGGCCTTAAAACTTATTTCAAAATCTCGACCATGTGCTTTCCAGATGCTAGGGAGCCTATCTGGAGTAACAAATCACTTCTACACAGATGTTTGGACAATTATTCAAGGACTGATCCATAAATAGCAGATACAAAAAAAAAAAAAAAAAAAAGAAGAAGAGGGGAGCTATAAAATTTTCGCCCTGGACAGAAGCTGGAATGGATTCTACAGAATTCCTTGAACAGCATACTTAAAAACAGAACTTAAATGCATGTTATATCTAGTTTTCTTTTTAAAAGAACAAATTAACATGGACAGAATCTTTAAATACAGAGTTCACAGCATGTGCAATCCTCATCTCAAACCATTTTTATACATTCATATACCCTTACCAATAATATGGGAATATATATATATATATATATATCATATATAATATATATATATATATATATATATATATATATATATGTATATATATATATATTATATATATATATATGTATGTATGATATATATATATACATATATATATACATATATATATATATATATATAAATATATATATATAATATATATATATATATATATATATATATATATATATATATATATATATATATAGTTATAAGATATAGATGTCTGCAATTGGATGATTTCAAAAAAAGTTATAAGAAACAGATGTCTGCAATTATTTATTTCAGCAATTTTTTGGAAAACTACAAAAATGCTTATTCAAAAGTATTCATAACCTGACAAGGAAAATTTAATTAATAGCTAATTGAGGCACCTTTAGCAATGATAACCTATTTAAAATGATCAAGACATTTGTCAATGAGCTTTTGGCATAATTCTTTAGTGATTTTTATTTATTTATTTATTTATTTATTTATTTATTTTTACCATTCTTCAACACAAAATTGTTCCAGTTCATTCAAATTCTGAAGATTTCTCTTGTGCACAGCCTTTTTCAACTCATACCAAAGATTCCCAATCAGACTTAGACTAGTCCATTCCAGAACACTGATTTTAATCTTCTTTGAGGTGTGCTTTGTATTGGAACTAAATTTCCGGTGCCATTAGAGGAAAGACAGCCCCATAGAAGGATATTACCACCTCCATGCTTGACAGTAGGTATGGTGTTTTTTTCTTTGTACAACTAGGCAGACTTTCTCCGAACATAAGGACTATCAGCATATGACCAAAAAGCTCGATTTTTTTTGTTTCATCATGCCACAAACCCTTTGACCACAACTCATATCCATCATTCAAATGTCGTTTTGCAAACTAAGCGATTTGTCCTTGTAATGTTTTCCTAGGAGTGGCTTGACCCAAGACTAGAGACATTGACCATGCAATACTCAACCTATGGTTGAAATAGAAACCCCGGCCCCACTTGTAGTTCACTTTGGCAGTCAATCTCGGATTGTTATTAACCATCGTCACAATTCTTCTACTTGTTCTTGGTGAAAGAACCTTCTTTCTTCCAGTACGACGGAGTGTTGTGACAGTATCAGGAGTCTTTTACTTCTTGATAATAGAAACAATAGTTGAAATCAGCTACTCAAATGCTTGAAAATCTTCTTGTATCCTTCTCCAGCTTTATGACAATAATTTTCTGCCTGAGGTCTTCAGATAGATCTTTACTTTTTCCCCATGTTGACATATTGGTAAATGACAGTAATCATCCTACAGTATGCCAAACCCTTTTATACTCTCTAAGAATGTTCACCTATAATCCAGCATTTACTAGACTTTTATAGAATTAGGTTCTGCATTATCATATTTACATTTCTAGCACCCTGTAGACAATACTATCATAGCATCAAAGGTTATGAATACTTTAGAATTAGCATTTTTTAGTTTTGCAAAAAAAAAAAAAAAATTGCTGAAATAAATGCTACAAAAGATTTTTTTCCAAAAAATTTTTTTTTTGAGAATTTCTAGAAATTATACATTTCCATTGGGGTATGTAAACTTTTTACAAGGCTACAAGAGCGAGAGAGACCTAAGAATGTTAGTTTCAATATGAAACCCAGTTCCGTGTAAACTTTCCTTCTAGTTTCCCCAAAATATAGTCACAATAGCAACATTTATGTGTGTCTGGAGCTGTATTTATTGCACAATTATGTCAATTACCAAGCACCAGCATATTCTGCAATGTTTAAAGTAGACTGCAGTAAATGCAGTTTGCAGAGTATCCCCAGTAGAGTTCAAGCCAGCCAAGGCTGGGCTCACAAACATTTATCATGCATATGGAGCCTCCGGATGAGTACTCTCCAGGGTGGAACCTTGGGAAGGACAGAAGCGGAAGGTTAAGTGATCCGCAAGTGCGCAGCATTCATTGAAAGGCATTAGGGCCAGAACAGAGTTTTTCTTTTAGAAGGGGGGTGGGCAGAGATAATGCACTCTAATGCACCATGGCGCCAAAAAGCAATGTACTTAAAACAGAAAAAAGCCTCTGTCAATGCCTGCCACCCAAGGCACATACTTTTTATCCATTTCCTACAATAACAGGTGCAATCTATTGTAATAATTACAATCAAACCTGGTTAATAACATCCATTTAACATCAGAAAGTCCAGTATTACTGATAGTATGAAAGCAGGAATGGCTGTGCAGCAGAGTCTTTGGTAGAGTAAGGAAATGTAATGATGACATTCAAATGGAGAGGTAAGACAGGCCATGGTAAGCTGCACAGCACTGTTGCAAAGCAGTTACAAAGATGGGGGGGGGGGGGGGTGGATGTCTCAAAATCAAGGTTATCACAGCAAGCTCTGTATCTGTGTCCCTGTATAAAAGAGATAAAGTATGTAAGGCAGCTGAATAGAACCACCACCTCCTAGCAAAGGGGTGTCCAAACACAGTTGTGGAGAGCCATTTTAACAGGTAAAATGAGATAATTAACTACAGTGCTCCCTTGCTATAACACAAGTCTCAGGGCCACACAACAACATGAGCGTTATAACCGAACATCGTTATAAACGGGGGAGGGGAAGCCGCGGGACACATCACACATTGGACTAAAATATAAAATAAAAATAACTCCCTCTCTATTAAAAAAAAAAAAAAAAAAACAAAAGTCACATTCTGGGAGTTCAGTTCGAAGTGACAGACAAGCAAACCAAGTATGAGAAGTATGAGGGTTGGGCGAGGGGAAGAGAGAATGGGCTCGCCCCAGGTTCGACTGCCAGAGCGGGGCTGAAGCGAAGCTGAAACATTTAGTCTCCCGGAGAAAGCCACAACTCCTCTCGCAGCAAAAAAGTAAATACATTGGGAATGATAACTACTTAATAGGCCTAATTTTTATTTAGTTATAAAATGAATGCTGAATATGATGTCTGTGTTATAAAGAGCCAGCGCAGATTTTCTTCAGTTCAGATATTGTATCAAAAGGGAGAGACAGAAGTTGGGGAAATGTTTATTTTTATTTATTTATTCACCCCGGTTTTCTGCCCAATTTAGTTTGCCCAATTGTTATCTGTATCCTTGGCCCACCACTCGCAACCCCCCCTGCCGACTCGTGGAACGGAGCCTGAAGCACGGGTCCTCCGAAATGTGCTCCTGCCAATCTGTCATTTTTTGCACTGCGGATCCACAGCGAGGCCACCAGACCGGAGGACAACACAGATCTGGAGGCTCCACTGCAGAACCACAGGCGCCCTATCGGCCACAAGGGTTGCTGATGAGCAATAAGCCGTGGATACCCCTGCCGACCTAAGCCCTCCCTACCCAGGCAGTGCTCGGCCAATTATGCGCCACCCCCTCGGAGCTCCCGGTCACAGTCGGCTGTGACGTAGCCTGGACTCGAACCTGCGATCCCTTTGCTGGATGCGCCACGCGGGAGCCCTAGAGTGGAAAATTGTTTACACTGTAGTTTGGATAACACCGGTACTGTATTTACTGTAGAAATGTTGCATGAATCACTAGTATAGGGAATTGGGGGACATGCTGTAGGCGCTTTATATCCAAGGCACATTATAACCGAGAGCCTTATGGCAAGGGACCACTGTACTTCATGGTCTGGATGGAGGTTTAATTGGTTTAATTAAACAAGTTAAAAAACAGCGTTGGAACAAAGACCAGGAGCGGAAGAGCCACTGTCCTAGCAAGTTAATGGCTAGCTATAGTAGACCTGAACAAAGGAGTCTGCCCTTTACCTGCACCAAGGCCTCTTTCATTGCTGCCCAGTTGGAGACTCTCCACGCACACTCCAGCACCAGGTAGGGGTTGGTGTGCCCTTTAGACTGACCATACTCCGTCAGGGGCTCCCATTGGTTCAGCTCCTTTGAACACCTGTGCAAACAGGATGGAGGGAGATGGAGGGGAGAGGGAGTGGGGGAATTTCAGTTAGCTGTGTGCAAATGATAAGGCTGTATACAGGTGCTGGGTGTCCGGTTTGTTTCCATGCAGGCCAGAAACAAGGTGGCAGCACTCACCGCACCCAGTGATCCTCCCACAGCTGGTACTCTGGGAAGATGGCAGGAGAGGCGTGGTTCCTTTCGTGTTCTTTCCGAGCTTTCTCCATTGCCTTCTCATAGCTTTCTTGTGCCTTATTTATAAATCAATCAACAAACAAACCACCCAGATCAATGTTTTCCTCTATGCTTACAGTCTTACTGTTGACTTTGTTCTCCAAGGAGTTATTTATATGCTGTAAACTAAAAGCAGTGTAAATCCAGCACAACAGAGGGTTATTGAGCATCACAGTCTAGACTATTAAAAAAGATGTAAATGTGTTTCAATTGTACCTTTTCAACTCCAGCACTTATCTGTATAAACAGCTCTCTTGTCAACAATGTTTTCATGCAGATCAATGGCTCTCTCCAGCCACTCTGGCACATAGTAAAACAAACATACCTGTTCGAAGAAGCCATGCTGCTCATACGCGATGGCTGTGGCAGTCTCGGGGAACTTGCAACGCTTCTGCCACAGCCCTGCCCACATGTCCTCCTCTTGCAGGAGCGAGTAGAGTTCAGCCAGGGAGTCCAAAATCTCCTTCACAAAGGAAACAAATAGTTAGGGTTGTAACAGAGCAATGTAGGGGTCTCCCAAAAGGATCCACTGATGCCAAAAAAATACCATTGCTTTTACTGTACTTCCCTGCCAATAGAAGAAGGCACGGTGCATCTTACCCAATGCATCAAACTATTAGGCATATCTCACGAAAAAATTACACAGATTTAAAAGACAGAAATTTAAGATATAAAACAAAAAAGGGAATACTGAGTACAGTACTGCGTAGGACAGAAATTATTTATACTACACAGTATCAAAAAATAAAATTAAAAAGGAAAAGATTCTTCATTATAAAAAGTAAAAGCTTTTCTGTTTCGGGCTTAAATGTTGAGCCTACTTGAAAAAACTGGCTATCCACGTGTTTCTTTGTTACTGTTGTTAAAAACAGTTGTTAAATTGATGGCTGTAGCGGACCTGCTGCGGCGGCGTGATGCTCTCCTGCTCGTAGAACTCTGTGGACTGCTTGGGTTTGATCTGCAGGCTGAGCCCCTTCTCGAAGGCCTGGTGTTCCAGCATGAGTGTGGAGCGGAACCACAGGTTGTGGGTCTTCCCCAGGTACTTGAGCACACAGGGCCGAATGGGGATCGGTGGGATGCACTGGGACATGGCCTCCACGAAGCAGTTGAGAGCACTGGGCTGGCAGTCCCTCTGCACCTGGTGACTGCCGCTGCACAGGAACGGACTGATCTCACCGGACAGTGCCTTCAAGTGCAAAAAAGAAAAAAACACATAAAACATTGTAATTCTTACCTCTGCCAATTCTCCTTACTGTGCATTTTAATAAACCTATCCACCAGCTCCTCCTCCCAAATACCGATGTAGCAGGTCATCTTTCCTGTTAGTTTTATGAATTCTGACCCGAAGGACCACGCTTGCTAGTCAGCCCTGGACCTCTGCCAAACTGTGTGGTGCTCTTGTGAATTAACTAGTGTTCATGGAAAACGCGGAACTCCAAACCATTGTTAAACTCAAGCCCAGGACTCCAGAGAGAAAAGGCAGCCTTGCCAGCTGTGTTGCTACATTCCTTAGTATTATTACTCCTATTTACCTGCCCTAATTGTGAAGAGTCAACTGTTGGTTAGCAACCGAACTGGAACAATGGCCTCCAGGTTGTTATGCATGATATCCATGTGCATCAGTGCATTTCTTACGCTGGCTTACTGAATACCTACTACACGTTTCAAAATGAGGTCTCCTAAACAAAGCCTTTTTCACTTGGCTGCACTTAGCATAAATGCATTCAATTTCCAAAACAAGACCCTTTTTTTATAGAATATGGTTATGGTCAATAATTCATTATGCTACACGCAAATCTGTACCACTTATCACACACAAACAGAAATATCTTATACAATTCACTCACAAAAAAAAAAAAAAAACCCTCAGCAAAGCGGTTTTGTTTAATTAATTTTCTTCATTTTTTTTTTTTTTTTTTTTTTTTTTTGCAGCTATGTATTAAAATTCAGGAGCAAATATATGCAAAACTAGCAGCTGCATTGTTTATATAGAGTGCCATTACCAGTGCTGTCAAATCTAAAAGGGCAGACTTCTGTTTCCTTATTTAAGTGCTTTTAATATTTAGTGCCCTTTCCAGAAGCCTAACTCGCACCTCAACAGGAGAGATGAGAAAAACGTTACCATAGATGTGTGACCTAATTATCAGGACATGCAGATTTTTTCACATCAATAAAAAACAAACGCATTAAGAGCGTCTCCCGCCCTCTATCCTTGAAAGCCACTAACCCAAAGTGTCCTCGATGAAACTGTCTTAGTGAAGTCTCAAACCATGCTGCTACAATCAGGGACACAGACGACAGTCCACGTTACATACGAAACCCCAGGTACTTAAAAAAAATAAATAAATAATAATAATAAATCACTGGGCAATGACTATTGAACAGCAGCCACAGGGAAGGCATTTTGTGATTTAACAGCTGCCTCAGCCAGCTCGGGGAAGGGCCGATTATACTTTCAGTGCTCCTCTTTTAGTCAGCTACTTATTATGCTTTTTAAAAATAAAGCCATATGCCACATGGGGCAAAACCTAATTATTTATTTAACATATAATTCATAGAATTTTTATTTTTTTAATATTCCCATTAAATGTAGAATATATTGAACTGTAATAAATGCAACTTAAATCTTAAAGGGGTTCACAAACGGTCTCTTCAATAAGAAGATCTCATTTACCCAATTTCTTTATTTTAAAAAATCTGTTTTTTGCACGAATGCCTGTTAAAGCAGTTTACAGTCTGATTAACAGCCAACTCAGTGATCAGTATGCTCACAGGTTGTTGACTTGATGTTCCTCTGTAGAACGCGTTCCAATGGTCCCAGTCTTACACCTAGAATTAAAACCTGTACCTACATTGCAACTCGCCAGCAAAGCTCCCAGATATTGACAACTGTTAGCAGCAAGGCATGAACATTGTGATTCAACCCATTTTTTGATCACCATTACAGTGCAGTGAGTAGGGAAAAGTCTGCCCTTTAGTTGCCTTTGCCAGACATGCTCAACAGACAGTCATGTCAACCTGACATCCCCCACAAGCTTTGAAATCATTACTTAAGAAAATAGATCTTTCAAGTCCTCAAGACAGGCTGTAAAAACAAACCTCACCCGTAGTGGTTTAGAACACTGTGCAGGTACAGTTTTTTTTTTTTTTTTTTTTTTTTTTTAATGCAGCATATTACAATTAAAAGATTTAGATAATCATAAACTACCTACACGCTATGTATTTTCACACAGGTACAGATACAGAGCTGAAATAGGCAGCAATACTCACATGCTGCTGTCGATCAGACTGGATTTTCCAAAGTCTGGGGAAAAGCTGGACCCAGGTCTTTTCTGCTAGCGGAGTGGAAATATGACACAACTGGACAAATGCGTTGAGCAGAGCTCCTGTCTGTTAGGGGAGGAAAAAACACAAAAATGACAGGCCTCACTTCAGTACACAGTGCTGGATGATGTGCCAGTATTGACCATCACCCACAGGTGGCCAAATTATGCAAATGTAGTAACGTTTTTAAAGCCATCCCACCCAGCTTTGTGTAGAATATTTAAATAACTTTACTGAGAAACTGACCTTCACTTCTCTGAGAGAATCCAGAAACTTATCATGCCTGTTGGTCAGCATGTGCAGCTGGTTCCCAGCATCTTTCTCCGCCTGCTCCTTGGTTTTGGGAGTGCTGGTCTGGTCTCCTGGAGCCAGCTCAATGTCAATCTCCACATCCTAGGAGACCGGGACCATTAGCCATGCAGAGTCAGGAACACAGAGAGCAGCACAGCTACAAGCTTCTCACATTTTAGTCATTTAATCTATTTGAAGTGACGAGGCTTATTTACATGACCAGGTTAGCATAATTACAACAATTTTTGATCTAAACAGTAGCAGGGGTCCTATTTTAAATTGTTTAATTTGTAATTAACTAGGATCCTAACATGTCCATCTAGGCCAGCAAGGCTTCTGAGGTGGATAACAGCATGCTTCTCTGTCTTTGCTCCCCCCGAGGATTAATCCCAAAGGCGGATCTCTGTGCTGGTAAATAAGCCGCTGAAGGAGAGACAGTGTGAGTGTTAGTATTACCTCCTCTTTGGTCTCGCTGTTCTCCCTCTCCCGCGGCTCCTGTTTGACGTGTGTTACCATGGCGAAGGCAGCTCGGTCGTGACTGTCAGCCAGGTTAATGACATTAGTGATTGACGGCAGCATGGCCCCCTGACAGTTTGTCCCAATGGTGGTGCCACGCTCACACACAGCAAGGAGCAACTATGCGAAAAGGGGAATAAACAGAAAACCAATACAACAAGGAACTTTCTGCACTCAATCTCACTGTATGAGATACGAAAATTCTGGTACAGCCTTGTCAATGTATTAGCTATGTGGAGATGAATGACCTATAGTAGCATCAATACATATGAAACTTCAACTAAATGGACTATCACACAAAGAAGAATAACTTAATAAAGAAGTGACAAACACTAACTGTCTGTTTAAGGATTAGTTCTCCTGGAGAGAGAAAGAGCTCAAGCATCTGGTGTTTGAAATCAGCATTCCTTATTAAATAGCAATCAGCAGCATTGATTGTGGCCAAGACAAATGCCTGGTGTTTAATATGAACTTCCAGGCACAGGGAAAAAGCCTGTTCCATGAGGAAGACCGGACCACTGTGAGCAATCAAGATTTACCACCCTTGTTGCTCAAGACTCAACCTGTGTCATTTCAACATGTCAATGATGTTTAGGAAGCCTGAAGGGGAATAGTATAAAAGCAGTGGAAAACTGGCAATGGTTGCACACATTCTCCTAAAGAAAACAGCCTAGGCTTCCAAAAAAAAATACCATAAAATTATGTAAGAAAGCACATTCTTAGGAGGCTTATCCCTATCTAGCACAGCTCAGTATACACTTGGTAAAACTACTCCAGCCAATCAGAATTCTCTGTTACAATGGGCTCCGTGTTTCGACATTCAGAAATTTGTGCCGAGCTTCAAAAGGGGAAACTGCAGTATTTTAAATAAATAAATAAATAAACAAACAAACAAATAGGAAGAGAGATAGATAGACACACATGGAGTAAATTCAGAATACCTCGATGCACTGTTTTATCCAAAAGTGGTTGCCCATTGCCTCCCAGTTCTGGCTGCAGGTAACATAGAGAAGCCTCTCGTAGACTCGCCTTTTGATGGAGCCGTCGAAGACGTCAAAGAATTTTGCGCGGATGAGGGGTTGGGAGCAGCGCAGCCCGGACAGGAAGGCAGGCTCCAGCTTGGAGGTGATATCACTGCCAGACAGGTTCTCATCCCTGTGGGGAAAGGAGAATGATACGGAAGTCAGTCAAACAGGAGATACTGCTGTTGGAGCACCATCTATGACATTACAGATTCCACCCCATAGCACAACAATTTAACATGTCTCATTTCTAATGCCCCACCTCGAACGCTATAAACTCAATTTGTGATCGGATTATTTTATAATGGGAAGCAGTAGAGAAGTGTTTTAATGGGCATCATAATCAATACCTTAACAAAACATACTGCTAAAATGCGCTCAGCTAATTCCAATTTCACACACTTTCCAGATTAGCCATCTCAAGTTTCATCAACACCTGAAAAGAATGTAACTAAAATTACAGATACAGGAGATGGATGTGCTGTAATCAAAACGTCTGAAACATCTAATTTCGTTTACAGAGACAGAGCTTAACGCCAATAACTTCAATTGGGTTGCACTGCAATCAAACTGTAGGGCCTGAGTAACTTCAAAACAGATTCAGCTAACGGGCTGTGTAGAAGTCACTATTTATTACACAATGTATGTAACAGAAATAGAAGAAGCGATCGAAACACCTCCAACATAAGCAAATGTGCCACCTACTGTGTCACCTCACATCCCGTTCGTGGGTGTTGTGACTAGGTTAGGCTTATCTAGGAGAGACTTTCTCATAACCGGAAGACGAATTACACACCTGCATGGATGAAGCAACATAATGTGTCTCTTGATTAATTGCTGTAATTACCTGTAGACATAGTTAACGAGGTCTAAGAACTGGGCATTTAATTCAAGGTCTTCTGGAAAGCGCTTTTCAATGTAGGTCATCATTTTCACCAGCAGAATGGACTTTTCCCTTAGATTCGGCATCTGCGTGGAACAAGGACATGATTGATTTTCCCCCTCATTTACCTAGAATGCATTGAGGGACAGCAAATCGCTATGCATTTCATGCATCTGCTCTACCTTCCCACCTCAAAAGGAGTCAAGTGTCTTATCAAAGGGTTTCAAAGTAAAAGAATCACCTTTTCAAAGCCAAAACAATTCAACCAAACTGAGGAATGTGTGCTTTTGGAGTCTCATAAATGAGCTCCAACGAGATAGAATTACAATAAGTTTTTAAAAGATGCATTTGTGTAGGAGTATATAATATTGAGAAAGCAAGCTATTCCTGTTCAAGTGAGAGTGCCTGTGAATGTTCACAGGCTTTCTTTCCACCTGGGTGCTCTTCATCAAGATGTATAACCTTGTTCTCTAAATTAAAAGGTCACAGAATCTTAATGAAGGCTAGGCAGAGGCAACGCTTGACTTAGCAATCTTGTTTCTATCAATACTATTTTCATTGTGAGCTACCACGCCTATTTGTATGCTGCCTGTCTTGGGAGATGATTACAATGCATTGCATATAATGACCTTAGCCCAGTCGCTGCCATTGTCCTCATTTGAGGACAGGCTACTTTGTAATTTTTTGGGAGCATTTAAGTGGCATCTAACTGTTATCTTAATGTTCTCTTTAACTATATTTTCATGATAAACATACTCCAATTAGGATAACCGCAAAAGTCTAAATGTAATGTATGAAATTATATCAATACATCTTGTGATCTGATTTTTTTACAAATAAATTTAATTTGGTACTTAATGGGTTAAGACTATTTTCCAATTTTGAGTTGAAAATCACTTAACAGGTGAACAACTGCACCATACCCTCCTCAGTCTCATCAGTTTAAATAACGACGGGATTTTCATTTACAAGGCGATACGTGGAGGCCGAGATCTAGAATGAGTATTTCCTGAATTTAATATATTCAAGGTACAGTCCTGAAAAAAAAAAAAACCCTACTATGTATGATTTATACGGCAAAATCATTCTCAAAAAATCCATTGGTTTTATTAAAAATGTGGTTGCTGTTGCTCCCCACTGATTCTAAGTGCAGGAGCTTCTAATCTCTATGCATAAGAGAGTAACTGAACTGAACTGTTCTTAGGCCCCGCAGTGTACCTGGTTGACAGCCATGGGGGAGTTGTTCTTGACCCACTCCTCCACGATCTTCACCACAGCCCTCAGGATTTTGGCATCGGGCGACTTCTCGATGAGCGAGGTGAGGATGACCTGGACGAAGTTCTTCCTCATCTCCATGCTCATGACGGCCAGCCTCGTCTTCACCAGGTCCAGGCTCAGCATCACTAGCTCGCTAGTCACTGTCATGACGAAACAAGCACAGCCAGCTTTTCAGTGAACCAGGCAGAGCCAACCACTGAGAACAGGCTCTCATGGGGGGGCACGACGACCTAGTAGCAATGGGAGGTGGGCTAAGGACTGGGACTGGAGAATTATCCAAGACAGTATATTTCCAATACAGATATCTAAGATAGCAGTGTTTCTACCAAGGGATTTCAGTTTTACCCATTATTAGCAAACTCCATTAGTATCACTATCTGCTAGACCCTTTGAATTCTGGAGAGCTCCCCTTACTACAGCCAGCTCAATTAATCATTTCACTTAGTTATTTTGTTGCTGGCAACATAGGAATTCTACTGTATTTTCTTACATGAAGCAGACATTGTAGTCTAAGTGGGGAAGAGTTTAAAAACAAAGACCCTTTTTGATGCCAAATAAGCAATTACAAGGTGCTTAAACGCTGATAATAATCTTCTAATCATTATAAGCAGAAATGAAACCCAGTGCTGATTAAGACAGACTCCCTTAATATACTCAAACTAAACAAAAGCTTCTTATTTTCACAAATTGAACACCATTTGTGGTTAATCACATCCACCTCACAGGGAGAAGCTTGCCCTGCTTGTAGCACCACCTAGTGGTTTTCACTGCAAACAGCACACCATCATAAAATCCCAGACCTAGTATCAATGTTTTTCTATTGTTTTGAGGTGGACAAAAGTTTTAACTTCTAGTATTAATCTACCACCTACACCAAGTCAATACCATTGTTAGATGCAATGTATGTACAGTAATCAGAGAAAGATTAATTAACAAAGCTCTCCAAGAAATGTATAAAAGCTGTCATTTCAGACAGGTAAGGAAGTGATCTAGGGCACAGTGTTTAAAACAGCAGATGAATACATAGTTGTCCAGTTCACAAAAAAATAAAATAAAATAAAATAAAACAAATTTCCATTACCAGCTCCCCTAGCCATCTTTTAATAAAAAAAATAAATAAATAATAAAAAATTGGCAATTGCTGAATAATTCCACCTGAATGGGACCGGCGTGACATTTTTCATAAAGCAGGAAGAGTGTTTATATTTTGGACATTTTGACAGGAAAATTATTTCAGTATAGGAATTAGCAGAATTATACTGATTCAGTAGTAAGAAATAAACCTAAAAAAAAATGAATTCCTAATCTAATTGAAGATGTCCCAGCACGTTGTGGCCGTGTTGCTTAAAGTAAAGCATGTGGTTACCTGTGTTGGGCTCGACCGTCCCAGGAGTGGCCTGCGGGTTCAGGTGGTCCCGCACCATCTTCTGAAGCGAGCGCATGAACACAGAGATGAGGCGGTCAATGTAGCTTGGGTTGTTGCTGCAGGCAGACTTCAGGATCATCAAGGTACCTGGGAATTAATTCGCACAAAACACAGTCCTAGCTTTGAGTTCAAAATGAAACCCTGCTACAGGAGAGGAAGACCTCTTGTCAACTTCCATTAAAATGAAATTACCCAAGACAACACAATGCCTCAACCGTGACTACTGCCAAAAAAAAAAAAAAAAGGCAGGCAAGCATGGAGACACATCTGGCTTTAGAAAATGGAAAGGAGTGGCAGGAAAGCTTGTAAAGATTTGGACAGGCTTAGCTAGCTTGGTTAACAAGACTTATAAAGCATCCAGACACACACAGTCCAGTTGTGAAGGGCATTTTGCTATTTGAAGCCCAAAGCATTTCAACCTTTTGTGTAATTTCACACCCATCCAAGCTACGGATGGACCTGCCAAGTTGCCAAACACGCTAGAGGTAATCTTAACATCGCAGTTTCGCAGTTCCAGCCAGCAGCACACATAGTGCCAGAGATCTTTGAGGGCACAACAGCCCGCTGATGACAACGTGCTGCAGAAAGTAAGACGCAAGTTCAAGTCAGGAATCTGGAAAACATTTCAAAAGTCATTGAATCTTGAGGTTCGTCTAAACTGAGCAGGTCTGGAACGATTTCAATAATTTTACTAGGTCATTAACGGCAACTCTGAAGTTGTAAATGATTGTCTTGCTGAAACCAAAAGCAGTTTGCCACACCATAAAGGAACTAGCTGAAAAATTATGAAGTGGGAAAAAGTACAGCTAAAGTATAAAAATGGCAAATAAATAGGACTTACCAAAGAGCTGAGTAGAATTAGCAGTAGTGGCTTTCTCATAGTTTGTGAGACCTTCATATATAACCTTCCCAACTGCAGCATAGAGGCATTCCAGCTCTTCATATTTAGAGGCCACGTTCGAAGTGCCTGAAAGAGGAGAGAACACCACATGAGGCACTGTCAAGTGTGAGTTTTAAAGCTACATTACACAAGCAAGATCATTCTTCCCAGCATGTATATTGTGCTCTTGATAATTAACTAAGATTGCAACTCAGCCTAACCATCTTGCCTTTAAGAGCCCCAAGAATACTCAGTCGATGCGCCTCTAAATAGTTGAGGCTCCTGTCTTACACTCACTGGGCTCAGTGGGGAAGATGCTCATCAGGCGAGACAGCAGGGTGTGCACGGCTCTCAGCACCTTGGTGTTGCCGCAGGTCATGCAGGCTGCGATCCCGCGCTGCAGCGGTTTGAAATGCGACAGGATGGCAGGGGACTGCAGCACTGTGAGCAGGAAGCTCAGCACCTCCAGGCCCGTGCAGATGTTTGCAAAGTTTGCCTGGTTCGGTTGTTCCTGTCAAAGAAAAAAGACCTGTTAAATCACACTCACACAAAAGAAGCAGGCCAAGCAAAGACGTTACCCAAGTTTGTTTAATTTCAGCCTATCGTTGTGTCTGGTACAGAACTTGAGCTAGCTGCACTGAAGGGATTGTTTCTGGAAGGAAAGCATAGGGCGGCACCTACAACATAAAAGGAAAAACCTGCAGAATAAGCTTTTTCGTTGCACATCTATATCCAATTTCAATACCTCATTTCTTTATTGTAAAAGACCATCTCATTAAAAGTTCACCCAAGCTCTTTTTGAAAAGATGGAGATCATATTACAAAAGTAACAGTAAAAAGTAACCACATCAACGGGAAACACAACAATGTATCGACCACGCCAGGAAAACAGGAGGTGCCAGACCTCCTAGGGAACAGTCAGTCCCTTTACTATTTCAGAACATAATTACCTAAGCTATTCAAACCAATTTTAGCAATGCATTCTTCATTTACTGATAGCCAAGCACCACTAAATGGTAAAAAGCAATCTGATTTGGAGTGTGGTTCATTAGTTCTAATCAGCTCAATATTAAGGTAGTGTATTTTCTCCAGGGGACAACAGGGGTTCCGATTACAAATAGCTGTTTGTAAGAGGGTCCCGGGTGACTTGCACTAATCCACAGTAACAATGCAATCCACTGGCGACTGACACCAAACACAAGATAATGTTCAATTGTATTAGGTGATGAGAGCCAGTTTAAATTTGAATAATGATGATGTTTAAAAATTAACATACGTGTAACCAAATTAAAATAAACAGAAGTAGAGTGTGTGTGTGGAATGCATTAGACTATTACACTGTACTCTTACGTCTCAGTTTGATGCATTAGTGCCTTCTCAGCATTTGATTTTGGTGCTTTTACTTATACTTGTATTGATTTTGTTGTCTTTTTTGGATGACAAGACCCTTTAAACACAGACATGACGTAGTACAGATTGAAATAAGACTGCCGCTGCATAACAGTTTGGGTACTTCCAGGTTTTACCGTGTGCTTTTATATGCACCACATACCGATACACGCAACTACTTGTGGTGAAGATTGTCAAAACCAAAGTACAGATGTGTGGCAATTGTACCCGTGTACCAGATTAATATAATCTTTGTCAAAACGTGTGCAATTATAAAACTACAGCAGGCAGACTGACACTCACCACAGTCATGAGCAGCTTGTCGAACCACTGCAGCTTGAGCTCTGATTTGGGCCACATGTCGGGGCGCAGGGCAGTCTTCATGAGGGAGACACAGCGGCGAGAGAGGAGCTCTCCGGGGGAACCTGCTGTGTTGGCGCTGTCATTTACCTGAGAGAGAGAAAAAAAATAACGACTGTGGAACATTTTAACATTCACCTGCTGCAAGGGTAACTTATAGCTAATTTAACACCATGCTGTGGAACGAAGGCATTTCAGCAGTAGTGGAACTCTAATAGGTGTGGTTTTAAAAAAAAAAAAAGCAATAATACACCTTAACCCTAGACAGATGCAGATCAAAGCAGTTTTTGTCTCCTTTTTCTTATAATGATGTCCTCCAGAAGCAAGCAGCAACACAACCTGCACAAATTCAGAAAAAAAAAAAACAATGAAAAAAATTTGGATTCTTTCCTTACCTGGCAAGCTATCCTGATGAGAAAACTGACCACCGTGTCAGTGTGCTGCTTCTCCACTGGCTTGGTGAGCAGGGCGTCAGCACCAGGCACCAACGGACTGCGCGCAAAAACCTGCCATTCAAAAAAACGCACGCAAATGATATACTGCAGCAGCGACTAACCCTCAATTAAAACAGTTGCAAGACCCTTTCAATACAATAAAACATTCCTACAAAAATATTCTGCTTTAAAAGCGCCAACATCCCTTCTAGTAAAGAATTCTAAAATAAAATATTCAAGAAAATAGGAATACATCAAAAATAAGCCAATTAAAACTATACCCAACATAACTAAAAGGTAAATAAATTACGTATTGATAGATAATATGGTAGCCATACCAGTCCAGGGATAGATGATGTGGATGTGATACCTTTTATGGGACTAACTAAACAATAACTAATCACAAGCTTTCAAGACCTCAAAGGTTGCTTCTTCAGATGAAATTCTACTTTCACCTGAAGGCGAGAGATTTGAGGTATTGAAAGCTTGTGATTAGTTATTGTTTAGTTAGTCTAATAAAAGGCATCACATCTCCTTCTCTTTGACTATGCATGTGTACGTAATTAACAATACAATTTAGTAGCAGGTCACAGAACGAAGTGTCATTACCGTGCTCACGGCTCCTGTAGCAGTGCGGAATCGCTTCACGTCCTGTCCAGAGTCCATGGAAAGCCCCCTCTTCATCGCCCCGGTAGCGGCACTCGTTCCCTCCCCGCTTCCACCAAGATCACCCTCCGACTCGGGCTGGTGGGAACAAGGAAAAGGACCAGCTTTAAGCACAACCTCTTCTTTTTCCAACAGAATACACAATGCAGATAGAAAAGCAAGTGTAGTTCTAAAGAAAGCAACACAGACAAGTTACAACTGGGTCAAGTTACAATTAACATGCAATTCAGCAATCCAGTTTATACCAGCTGCTCTTTGATTCTCTGCAGCTCCCACTTAATGACCACCTCCGCCAGGTCCACGGCTAGCTTCCTCTGCTCGATGGTGACGCTGGGAGTGAACCCCAGTCTCTGCATGGCGCTGACCATGTGCTGCACCAAATGATGCCTCACCGGATAGTAAACCTAGAAGGGGGAAACACTGTGGTGTTAAAGTTCAATTTTCACTAATGATTTTTTTTTTTTTAAACTCTGAATGAAACCATGCTTGACTCACCCTGAAATGCTGTACTATGAGGTGTAGTATATGGACCAGCTGAGGGACCGTGTGGCCCTCCTCCACGATGATCTTGCGTGTCCAGTGCGTCAGCATCTGGTGACCGTCCTCCATGCGGGCTGGGACGGCCGGGGTGAGGATAGCCATGGCCTGCCTGACTATGGCTCTGGCTTCCATGGTGTGAGCCTTCAGCAGGCTATGGAAGACCTGCAAGAGAAAGGACACAGTTATTAAATGTAGTCAATAAGTCCTGGTGCAAAATGGTTGTATTTAAAACAAGCATCATCATAACAGTAACCGCAAACTCATTTCTGCCCCTCTGTGAGAGAATGCTTACCTGCAGGACGATCTTTTTGTGGATGGCGAACTTGGCAATGATGTGTGCCAGCAGCAGGTGGCCGCTGTACTTGCAAGCTGGGTCCACGCAGGCCTTGGACAGCAGGCACGGCCAAGCAAAGGTCATGAGGCGGCGCAGCTTGCTGTTGCGGCTCTTGTTGTTGTCATGGATGTGGTGGGGGGCGTGCTCCACCAGCAGCGTGGCAAACTGGAGCAGGTAGATCCGCAGAGAGTCCAGCAGGTCATTCTGCTTTTCTGGGTCCAGCACCTACAGGCATAGGAGCACAGGGGGCACAGAATCAGGACTACACACTCCATTTGGGCGGTTACAAGGCTAAGCTGCCCTAAAGTAAACGAATAATCCTTTAATTACACACTCCTTCTCCAAAGTGGTTGAAATGAGCCTTTCAGAGACAGGCCAGTTTTCACGTCCCTCTTCGTGGCGGTTACCTTGGTGATGAAGACGCTGGTGATGCTATCAGGATTGTCCCCCTCTGGATTGGGAGGTCCGAGTAGCTGCTCCCCCTCCCCCTTCTCGAAGCTGTGCAGGAAGGCTGGGTTCAGGATGTGCTGCAGTACCTGCGGAGACACACAGGTGTTATTCACATGTAGAATAAAGCTTCTTCCCGCATAGGAAGCTGATCAAACTCAAGCAAATCACACAAGAAATCATGTCGCTATTTCCTGGCACCAGCGACCTTCGTCTTGTAAGCAAACTTAAATTTACTGCCACAAGGCTACACTCCAGACAAAAATATGAATCTCATGTTAGATAACATTGCCAACAAGACAGGTGCAAGAAACTTTGAGAAATGATTCCTGCAGAAGTAGCATGAAGTTCTGTGTCATTTTCAGCTCCAGGTGCTCCGTCCTGCCACTGCTTTAATCAGTGATTAAGATGAGAAATTCCAGTAGGAACACAACGAAATTAACATTATTTATTACACCTGCAAATAACATGTTCCTCTGCTGATTGCTGTGCCTTGTGGGAAAGGTTATTAGCACTGCCATTAGATTTACCAAGACAGCCCCCACCCCGAACACATCCATCAGCCTTACAAGATGAGCCAAAACAACTCTCACTAATGGAACTTTATGCTGAGACACAGCAAAAAGACAAAACACATTTCTCTCAAAAAGGTAAAATAAAAATCCTTCCAAATCGAAGCGGAATAGGTTGCTGAGGTGTATACTGATGAAAATGCATTACCGAGCTCTATATCTAAGCAAACACACACAACAACCTAACAAGTGTTGAGCTGCCTTCTGTATGGCATTTTCACATTTTCATTTTCACGTCAATTATTTAAAATGTCAGCAACAGCACTGCAAATAAAACTGGAAACTTCTGCACACCTGAGAGAAAATCTGAGCTTAAAAATGACTCTGCAGACATTAACAAGCACTGTTGAAAATGCTTGATACGATTGAAGGACTTCCCCCCCCCCCCCCCCCCCAAAAAAAAAAAAAACAACACACACACACACACACACACACACACACACACACAAACTGCTTAGTGCCTGTTGTATGCAGTGGTTGGCAGGGGAAACATCAATTTCCACCCAGAAATATGCATGTTTTGATGGGTTAAAAGTGACCCCAAGGGGTCTTGCTGATTTTGTTGGATGGTTTGGCCATTGTTTTTTTTTGCTGGTTTGAATATTTTCCCTGGTTTGGTGCAAGTTCCCTGTCAAACGGATAGGCCGCGAGTCCTTGGAGATTCCCTGTGAGTGGGGTCTCGTTGATTAAATGAAGTCCTCACCTTGGCTTTCAGCTCGTCCCCGAAGTTCGGGTCATTGATCTCGACGAAGCGAAAGAACAGAGCCCTCTTGTGGACGATGCCATAGTTCTTGGGGATCTCCTCCTCCATGTACTCCTTCAGGAAGGTCATGTTGCATAGGAAACGTCCTGTGAAAGCTTGCAGCAGCTGGAACAGCAGCTCAGTCTCTCCATAGTTGCGCCTTGAAACAAGAAAAAAGGACAAATTGGGTCCATCTACACTATTCATTGAACAATGAGAGAAACCAGAAGAATCATTTCCAACCCCCTCCTGTAATAAGTTATATATATATATATATATATATATATATTTTTTGTTATATATTTAATATATTTTCAATCTATTGTCAGCAGAAACAAACTACCTCTGCCCAACCCCCACAAAAAAGAAAACTAAGCAGTCCTTACTTGCAGTAGCTGAGCAGGCAATAAGCAAGCAGCTTGGGCTCTTTCCAGTTGGTGGCAGCCATGTTGTCTTTGCTGTGGCGCTCTTGGAAGGCTTCGCTCACCCAGACGCGCCTCAGCTGGCCGACCAGAGAGTGTTGCCCTGCCAGCCACGCCTCGTCGTTCTTCACAATGATGCTGATGATCTGGGGGGTGTGGGTCGACGACAGACACATATTAAAACATAACCAGAAAAGAGGGATATGTGGTGGCAAATCTCTGTTTATTTCCCAGTGGGAACACAAATCTTTTTAATGCCTTGTTATTAGTTCAGTGACTGCAAAGAACAAAATGACATAACGCACTAAGCATTTGCTCCAGTACAAAAGTTCACACATACTTTAAAAGGTTCCAAAATAATACAAAAGCTTCTGAGCAAATAATTATACTCGGGCAAAACTGCATTAAAAAAGATGGAAGTAAATCTTATTTCAAAGCCTATAACTGTTGGTACTGTCCGAAAGACCCGGATCTCAAGAACTGGGCCGCCACCTACCTTGATTGCTTGGAACTGCAGGTCGAGCCGCATGGTGCTGGTGCTGGTGGAGGGGGAGCCGGGCCGGGCTGCTGCTTGAGGACCGGCCGGTAGCAGCAGGGTCACAAAGCGATTGGGGTTTGAGGCCAGGACATCCCGCAGGGGTTTGGCGTCCTTGTGCTTCAGAAAGCTCTAAGAGAAAGCACAACACCACAGCAGCATTAAGATGGGTTCAATCTGGGTGGCTAAATTTTAGTTTAAAATAAAGTAATTTAACCACCCAAAGTCTACGTTGGTCTAAGGTATTAACTTGCTTGCAGAGATACAATTAGAAAAGGTGCTCAAAAAGAACAGTTTTCCAGATGGGAGTTAGACAGTGGATACAAAGCCAAATGCAAAGATACACTGGTAGAATTCAAGCCCAGGTTTACTTACTTAAAATATTTTGACCAGCCTGGGTCTGGGGTTTGACTCAAAACATCAGGCAGTATGGGAGAGATATTCTTTGAAAACTAGCCTCCAGTGCTAGACATTCAAATTAGATTGTAAAAATAAGCCCCGAACTAACCTCTTCCAATCTACTGATACATCCATCTATCTCTTTAATACCTTTCTGTCTATCAATCTCTCAATCTGCACCTTCATCCACTTGCAATTCTTTTATTAGCTTATCTCTTCCTCGATCTACCCTCGTCTGAGATGTTAAAACAGGGTGGGAAAACAAGACAGAAAATAAAAAGAGCAATATAAATCCCTGCTGACACTCAGCAGGAACTGAATCCACAACATGGATTCTGAAACTATCCATGTGGAGCTTTTCAGCAGGCACCAATTAGGAGATGTGCAATAATTAAAAGAAAGGAATTTGATGAAAAAAAGCTTTTAAAAAAGGGTATTGTTCAACTAAAAAAAAAAAAAAATATATATATATATATATATATATATATATATATATATATATATATATATATATATATATATATATATATATATATATATATATATATATATATATAGCACACAGCACCACTTAGTGGACAGCTTTTGCTATTGCATTTTTGTATTGTTATTTTGGATAACACTGATGAGGGTTTACAGGGTGAATCCATGGAGAATGTGGTTCTACAGAAATCACTGTCAGATGGGTCGATCCTCACCATGAACATCCTGCTCCACTGGGGGTCATTCAGGGTGGCTTCCATCATGAACAGCTCCACTGTCTGTGACGGGTGACGAGTCAGGAACTTAATCAGCGGCTCCCTGAAAGGGCTTCCAGCCTGAAGACAGCAATGCAGTAAGGTAAACTCACAACGACAGGACTTGCCATTCATACACAGAGCTTAAAAGCACAAATCAGCAGCTGATCCAACACATTTGGAATGATCTGTCAAGGGATTGCACAAAATGTGCACAATTTTTCGTGAAAAGAATCTGTTACTTTCGAATCTTGAACTGAACCTTAAAAGTTGCTTGTTTTATGGGTTTTATCAAATTAATGTTTTAATTTTCCTGTCACATAAAAAAAGAGATTACAGTAGCCTTTAGCTATGGGATAATTTGACAACCTGTGCTATAAATTGAGACACCACAGTGTGCTGTATTATTGAGAAAGGATCTTACGCTCTCTCATTGATAGATCGCTCCAGCCAGCTCAGGGCTACTATGCCAAGTTCTCTACTTTTTCGGCCACAACTATTCACACTAAACAAGCTTGGCTCTAACTGTCACAAATGATGACACCTGGACACGGCACCATCTCCGATTTCGATAACTTACTACGTTGGATGTTTTTTATTTAAAAAACAAAGTCCTCTGTGAATTCAACAAAATCTGTTTGAGTCCATAAACAAACACTGAGTGGAGTACCAAAAGCAACAAAAAATCAGCATTATGTTTTTTATTTATGTATTTTGCACCTAGGCAGAAGGAAATAATCTCTCTTAAAATGTTGAATGAATGGGTTGACGCTTCAGTGGATTCACATTACCTCTATAAGCATGGCCCTCTCCGTTTTCATCACCACCTCTAACAGAGGCTTGACCAATGTCTGCGGGGCCGCTGGTATCAAGTGGAACAGATTAATAATCGCTGAGCAAATTTTCATTTCCTGTTCAGGAAAAAAAAATAGGCAAACACATTTACATCTTAAGCCACCGCAACACGCCAATTGTCAGTTCACACGTCTATCAGCAGGATTCAAATAACTCCTGATAACAATATTAAAAAAAATGTCTAATGGAGTAGCATGTTAAGTGGGGAGATTAATGCAGACAAGCATCAGATTCCTTTGAGAGAAACTTGTTCTATTGCAAATATAACAAAATATTTTATGCATGATATGTGACAGTAGGTGATATGTGATACGATTACAGTATGCAAGGAATATTTTAAAATCTACTTATACAAACAGCTAAAGTATTTTATTCAACAAGTGCACTACCACATCCAGATATTGCCAGCAATGTATTGCAATTTAACAGGCATGTATTGCACAACATGACTCATGTTCTGAATAATAATTTCATGATAAGTCCCTCGGACTGAAAAAAGTTAGTCATAACATAACTGGTACTTTTTTCCTAGCTCGATTAGCTGTCGGCTGATCTAGTAGTAACCGCTGTATCTTGTTTATTTAACAATAGAGATTAACTTCAGATACCATGCATGCTATTTCTATGAATATCACTGATGACAATTACCTACTACCTACCTGTTGGGACTGGCAAATCATCAACCACAAAACAGGGGCTTATCACAAAAACACTGCCCTCCAAAGAACTAAACACAATAGCTTCACAAACTACACAATACAAAACTACCACCACCACCACAACCAGAAACAAAAATCACCGTAAAAAAAAAAAAAAAACATTAAAAAAGATAAAACACCAAACGTATTGCTTAAAGCTTGACTGCGATTCTCACCTCCACACCGCCTTCTACAGCAGGCTGAGCCAAAATAAAAAAAAGAAAATAAAAGAAAGCAGCATGAATAAAGGTATGGATACAAGCACAAACAAAAAAAAAACGAACTGCAAAAGAACAAGAGCCCTCACACCAAATCAACTTACAATCCTTATCAAAAAGGCACAGTTCAAAATCTGAAAGGAAGCAATATACAATAGAGTACAATATAGACAAAACACACACAATAAAACTCATTTAATAAGTTATTACATGTATACAAACACATACCGGACTTTGGAAATGCTTTTGTTGGATAAACTGGTTATTTTATTAAATACAACTTAATACACCTGCAAGCTTGTCTTGAATTACAAGAGAGATAAGGTGAACTAGTTTAAAGGAGAACTGCTGTCTGTAATTACCATTAGGGTTTTCTTTATGTAGTGTATGTTTAGCACTACTACAATACACCGACAGATTTTGCATTCCCATTGCCAAAGGCCACTGCCAAACTAGCGATAAGAAATACAAGACGACAGGCCAGAACATGCTGTAAATGAGCGCAGCCTGGAATTGAGCAGTCCAGCTGTCACAGACCTAATTACTTTTTTAGGGTGATCAGCTGAGGCTGCTTTCCGCAGTACAGTTTAAGCCAGTGCTGGTATGAAATACAGGATAAACAACGACAAGTGTTGAATCGATAAAAACTTATTGTTTCAAGTCCTGTTAGGCACAGGAAACTGTGGATTGTTTTCTTACCGATTCAACACAGAGCTGTTTGTGCGACTTAAAACACGTCTTCCTAACTGGTGCTTGTTAGATATTGAGATTCGATTGATTGTTAATTTGGTAACTGTATTTGGTTTTTGCTCTTTTGTTACGCTTAGTTCTAAACCGTTAAAATGTTTGTGTCTCATGTTGTGAGAATGTTGTCATGAGTTCCTGAGTTTGAAATCCCATTTACACAAACAAAAGAGCATGTGAAGTGAAGATAGTAGCAAGGTCTATGTTGTACACGTAGAACATGAAACCGGCATTACAAAAATAAATGCAAAACAGAAAAGAAATGTCAACCAGGAACAGAGAGAAAAGCTATATGCAAATGGGCCGATATTTGTTTGAAAACTAAAGAAACACAAAAGCTATATGAAATGCATTGATAAACATTAGAACAATAAAAGTAATAATAAACACAGCTAAGAATCTTTTGGCTCTAGGTTTGGTTTTACAATACACAGATATTTCAGATACAATTGATTTGAAATCCTTGGTCATCATGCCTTTAGATTAGCAGTGTCCAAAGTTTTAGATACACAGCTTAAGCATATATCCAGTTACTCATAACCAAACCCCACTGCCAAGGCACAACAATTAGGCTTAATATAAAAACAACAGAACATACTATAATAAACATTCACGCTTGCACTCCTACTATCAAATCCTTAGTTTGCACTCCTCTTTTGATGAGTTTTACAACCCCCTGCCACCCATGTTGCAATTCTGCTCTAATCTGCAGTCAAACTATTTGCATAAAAGAAAGTTAAAAAGGGCAAGGAACAGAGCGGATATTTGCATTTAATTAGATTTAAAATATATTTTTATATATTTGTGCAGCTGAAATATTATGCATTTATTTCACCTTTTCTTCTTTTAACAAGGTTATCTGTCAGGGAGATAACAAGTAACCACCACAAGTTTCATTATGAAACACAGCCGCAGGGGCCCCCTCTCTAATTAATCATCGATTGCAGCAGCTCACGCTTAACACGTACAGGGAGCCAGTGCTGGGGACGGCTTTGCCTAAAACATCAGTTTGCAGTCCTACAGCAATACTGTGCATCCTCATTACTGCTCTGTCCATTGAAGTCAGAGCACCATGGTGGTATAATGAAGCCACTTTTATGAAGATTTACTACAGCTGAAAAGCTGGGCTATTTTCAGACAGTGTCACTTTTACAGAAAACAGTCTATTTTACAGATATATATATATATATATATATATATATATATATATATATATATATATATATATATATATATATATATATACACACACACATACACATACACACACACACACACACACAGTGGCTTGCGAAAGTATTGACCCCCCCTTGGCATTTTTCCTATTTTGTTGCCTTACAACCTGGAATTAAAATGGATTTTTATTTGGATTTCATGTAATGGACATACACAAAATAGTCCAAATTGGTGAAGTGAAATGAAAAAAATAACTTGTTTCAAAAAATTATAAAAAATAAATAACGGAAAAGTGGTGTGTGCATATGTATTTACCCCCTTTGCTATTAAGCCTCTAAATAAGATTTGGTGCAACCAATTGCCTTCAGAAGTCACCTAATTAGTTAAATAAAGTCCACCTGTGTGCAATCTAAGTGTCACATGATCTGTCACATGATCTCAGTATATATACACCTGTTCTGAAAGGCCCCAGAGTCTGCAACACCACTAAGCAAGGGGCATCACCAAGCAAGCGGCACCATGAAGACCAAGGAGCTCTCCAAACAGGTCAGGGACAAAGTTGTGGAGAAGTACAGATCAGGGTTGGGTTATAAAAAAATATCCAAAACTTTGAACATCCCACGGAGCACCATTAAAGCCATTATTAAAAAATGGAAAGAATATGGCACCACAACAAACCTGGCAAGAGGGGGCCACCCACCAAAACTCATGGACCAGGCAAGGAGGGCATTAAATCAGAGAGGCAACAAAGAGACCAAAGATAACCCTGAAGGAGCTGCAAAGCTCCACAGCGGAGATTGGAGTATCTGTCCATAGGACCACTTTAAGCCGTACACTCCACAGAGCTGGGCTTTACGGAAGAGTGGCCAGAAAAAAGCCATTGCTTAAAGAAAAAAATAAGCAAACACGTTTGGTGTTCGCCAAAAGGCATGTGGGAGACTCCCCAAACATATAGAAGAAGGTACTCTGATCAAATGACACTAAAATTGAGCTTTCTGGCCATCAAGGAAAACGCTATGTCTGGCGCAAACCCAACACCTCTCATCACCCCGAGAACACCATCCCCACAGTGAAGCATGGTGGTGGCAGCATCATGCTGTGGGGATGTTTTTCATCAGCAGGGACTGGGAAACTGGTCAGAATTGAAGGAATGATGGATGGCGCTAAATACAGGGAAATTCTTGAGGGAAACCTGTTTCAGTCTTCCAGAGATTTGAGACTGGGATGGAGGTTCACCTTCCAGCAGGACAATGACCCTAAGCATACTGCTAAAGCAACACTCGAGTGGTTTAAGGGGAAACATTTAAATGTCTTGGAATGGCCTAGTCAAAGCCCAGACCTCAATCCAATTGAGAATCTGTGGTATGACTTAAAGATTGCTGTACACCAGCGGAACCCATCCAACTTGAAGGAGCTGGAGCAGTTTTGCCTTGAAGAATGGGCAAAAATCCCAGTGGCTAGATGTGCCAAGCTTATAGATACATACCCCAAGAGACTTGCAGCTGTAATTGCTGCAAAAGGTGGCTCTACAAAGTATTGAATTTGGGGGGGGGGGGGGGGGGGAATACTTATGCACGCTCAAGTTTTCTGTTTTTTTGTCTTATTTCTTGTTTGTTTCACAATAAAAAATATTTTGCATCTTCAAAATGGTAGGCGATGTTGTGTAAATCAAATGATACAAACCCCCAAAAAATCCATTTTAATTCCAGGTTGTAAGGCAACAAAATAGGAAAAATGCCAAGGGGGGGTCAATACTTTCGCAAGCCACTGTATGTGTATATATATATATATATATATATATATATATATATATATATATATATATATATATATATATATATATATATATATATATAGATAGACAGCTATATTTATCTTGAAAACCAAAAAAAAACCACATCGAGAACACTGTAAACATGTCAAGATAAAGTATTTTAATGACTATCTTTACATACTTTTAATATTTTATTGAATTGAGAGTTCTTTAGACTATCGATTCACGCTGTTTTTATGAGACCTTCAAATGAATGTTACGATACTGAAGGTGTTTATATGGTAAATGTTATACCTCACAGTGGCTATCAAAGCTATTGTAACACAGCACAGTTAAGGCTAAATGTTTTACTATGGCTACCTTTACCATTCTAAATCAAAATCAAAAGAACATTTAAGACTTTACTTACACTTCCGTCGCTTCTCTGCCCTCCTTTGTGATTGATCACCACCACTTCCATCCATTTCCGCAGGTGTTGCTAGAGGAAGGAAACATCCCTTTAACAAGCACAGCTACCAATACTTTAATAACATTTCAATTAATAAAATAAACTCATGGGTCACCATGAAAAGCACCATCCCTATATTGCCATTGATGTGGTGAATAACTACAACCTTGCGTAACGATGACTTACAGCAGCTGCAAGACAAATATCAAGATGAGACTGTTGCCTGAAAGGCTACTCACCATCATCTGGTCGCAGAACTTGTCATTGAAGGAATTGGGGAACAGCCGCGTGACAGAGGTGAGGCGGTTTACAACATTGAGAGTCAGACTGCGGTAATCACCCAGCATCATCAGCAGGGGGCGCATGTGAGTGTGGATCTGATCCACCTCGATCGTCGCCCCTTCCAGAAACTGAAATACACAGGATGCACATGATCGCGTTACACCAGCCACTACCGCACTGATGCTTGGCAACTGGAGAGAGACCCACGGTATGTACATCAGGGAGGTACAAATAACAGCCGTAAAGTTGGAGGACTACAACGGATTAAGGGACAAAAACATATGAAGCAGATATTTACCACAGGTGTGGCGGACGAACTCTGCTTCATAAGCACGAGAATAATTACAGAATGGGAGAAGCAATCACAAAAAAACATAAAGTGTTGTACAGATTCAATAGTAAACTTACTTAAAAAGGCAATTTAAAAGAACTGTCTGCTTACCACACAGCTGTACTGTGTGTTACTGTACCATCTTAATCAGGAGTGGAAATAATACATTCTGCACATCCAGAATGGTTTATAATAAGGTTATATACGTGTTTTGTGTGTAGCAGAACTGATCTGCATTTTTAAAGAAACTTTTGGATAGCAATGTATTTCGATGCTTCCAAGCAAATGTGTAATTTAGTTGTATTTTGCATCAAGCAACCAATAGCAGTAACTGGTGCCCCTTTTTATGAAGCATCGTATTTGTTTAATTGTACGTCATTTTGTCCAATATCCACTGTAGCGCAACAGATATTGAAAAATTGGTGTCTCGAGAATACCCACCTTCCTCATGCAGGCTTCCCCGGCCTCCTGTAGTTCATTATTGGTGGAGTTAAGAGCCTTGAAGAGAGCTGCAATGATTTTCTCTCTGGACTGAGGCAGATAATTACAGGCGGCCAGAGCATCTGGAAGAGACACAATAATGAGTCGCTTTCATGCCCCAGTAAGTAGCGGTATTACTGCTCAAAGTCTGCGTCCAACTTCTGAGATTCTTTTTGAAAGCATTCTGTTTCGGTTCCAATACACTCCCCATGGATAATAGCAGCCTCTTTGATTTAGGTAGTGGAGGCTTTTTCAGCAGTTGGGATCAAGCTGAAAGGACAGCAGCTGGCACCTGGATTAATAAAGCTCACACAAAACACACGTATCCCTTACGCCGAGATTAGTGAAAGTTAAAGGGATGAGGGCTTTTACAGTATCTACGGGGGCACTCAGGCTGTGAAATAAAACTTAATGACAATCTCTGATCCAGCTCCTACTACATAAAACAATTATAACTGCAATGACATGGCTGAATTCCCCAAAGGAAACCTTTTCACTCTTTCATGGGCACCTGGAACCTTTTTCAGACACAAAGAGCCTCATGAAAACACGTGTGCCGCTTTACTTACTCAGAGCAGCGATGCGCAGAGGCACTAGGGACGGCAGGCTCTTATAGCATGGCAACTTCACCAGAGCAGTATCCTCCGCTTCACACAGGTTCAGCAGCTGAAAAAAGGGTTAAATAAAGAAAAGTGAACTTGTATCAAAAAAGATGCAAGCCAGCCTTTAAACCCATTTGTGATTAGCAGCTCACCTCTGTGTAGAAGACCTTGTGTTCTACCACGTTGAGGTCCATGGTGAAGAGCCGGGGCTGCAGAGTTGTGCAGAAGGTGTTGCCCTCCATCAGCCCGATCTGGGCATTGGCTGGCTGGTGACGGAGAAGGTGCTTCTTTGGTGGAACCATGTCCTGCAACACCTGCGGGATGGAGAGAAAACAGCAGGGCCATGAGCAAGGAGGAGGTGAAGTTCCTGGAACAAGCACATATAATTTATTTGAGCTTCTAAACTTATGGGGGGAGTTCAATGAAAAAGGACAAGCAGCAAAATATGACACTATTTCTGTAGCTTTTCAAAATCATTTTTCTAGGTCACACACACACACACACACACACACACATACACACATATATATATATATATATATATATATATATATATATATATATATATATATAAATCTTGTTTTTAGTTGATATTAACTATCTATACTGTTACCACATGGTAACAGGTAATTAGCGTTAACATAAAGCATTTATGAATATAGCAAGGCATTTCTAAGACGACTATTGCAATCTGACGGTGCAGTTTCAGCCCTATCATTAACAGCAAGTTACAGGCTCCTGTACCTCTTTGTGGGGCTCCATGATGACCGTGACACTCTTGCCCGTAACCTGCGCGAGGACCTGCAGGGAGTGCATGGCTTGCTTACGGACAGTGGAGTTGGGAGAGGTGACCTCACGCACCAGGTCGTGGGTGACATGGTGGAAAGACTTCTCCTGTGCGGCCAGCAGCTCCTCCGATTTCTCTTCGTCCTTGAGCGGCGTAGCACAGCGCACAAGGAGCTGCTCCAGAGTGGTCTTCGCCATGGCCACCGCCCCGTTCGACACCTGCAGGGAGCACAGCTCAGCAAAGAGGAGACCTGCAGGTCTAAGTGGCTCAGAAGAGAGTAGACTCCCCTTTAGGTCAAAAGGTTATAAAAGTAAATTGAAGACACTGCTTAGTTTAAGTAGATACAAACATAGACCCAAAGCTTTTTCAGGATGTTTAGTGAATACGAATGGGGTAAACAAAGTTGTAAAGAAACGCTGTTACCTCTCCTGTGAGGTCCATCATGACAAACAGCAACGCCTTGAGGAAGGTCTGCTGGTTCTGGAGGACCCAGATCAGGGGCAGCCGTTCCATCAGAAACTTGATGGACACTACGCCACCCAGCTTGGCATACCAGGCCTGTTCATAGCAACAGGCACACAGACGCTCCACGATGTAGGAGAAGAGTGGCAACTGGCAGGCCTGCAGAGGGGAAACACAAACTGATGTAATTTCTTTTATGTGATATTGCATTTAAAAATGTGTCTATAGGTCTACAAAATAAATGTACAAGATTGGAATTGTTCCCAATTATATGACTTTATACAGATGTACCTATTAACTCTAACTACTACAGTGGCAAAAATTGGTTATTTAAACTCCCCCCCAAAAAAACAGGAGTAGATGACGTATCTGGATGCCTCACCCTCTCCTTGGAACCCAGGATGATGCTGGCCACGTCAAAGATGACTGCCAGTGCCACTTCTCCGATCTTGCACAGCTCCTTCTCCTCGTAGGCCATGCAGATGGCGATGGCGTCGATCAGGACCAGAGGGTCCATGCCCTTGGAGCCGTTGTCCTCGCTGTGGAACATGGCTGTGCTGGGCTGGCTGCCAAGCTGGTAGCACTGCAGCAGGAAGGGGCCTGAAGGAACAGAGACAGCTTACAAGTCCAGCAGACAGTATGCAGCCTCCCTTTCTCTCTCCCGCTCTGTGCTGGCATTTATTAGCAAAACTATCAAAATGTAACTAAAAATATATATATATTAAAGTTACGGCACATCTGTAATACTGGGAATGAGGAGGCAAAATGCTACATAATCCTATTAAAGGGTACATCCCATCACAAGCTTTAAAGGTTTATGTATGCCAATCAGCTAGCACCTTTCCTGGAACACAGCTACAGCTCTTCATGCAAAACAAACTAACAAAGTCAATGGTGATTTTTCAACCAATAAGTAAGCAGGGCATGGATTTGAGCTGGAAGGCAGCCTGATTCACATCTGAACAGTGAGAGCAGGGGCTTACCACACTGCTGTGCCACAGCCACCATCGTATAGTGGCGGATGAGGCTGGCCACGAAGGGGAGGGCGCTGGGCCGGAGGTCTTTAATGACGGCCGACATGAAGGCTCCCGTCAAGGCCTGCTCGAACGTCTTGCGGGCAGGGGTGTCCTGGGCTTTATACCGGTGTGAAATGATAACACTGGGGATCCATTTCTCTGAGAAACTGCAAGGCAAGACATACCCCTTAAACCGGAGTCCTAATACAAAAACACTGAACAGTGATACTTAAACAGCTTCTCTTCATGCATGAGGTTACCCTCATCATCATCAACATTATTATTATTTAAGCTTAGTAACAAAGACAATTAGCAGAAAGCGACATATCACATGCACCCTTGTTATACCTTCTAAAGCTCTGGAAACACTACTAAAAATACTTGATTGCTAAGAATAAAGTCTTAATATGGTACAGTTGAACAGAGAAGTTCCAAGTTGAAGATATTCTATATGCAAAAGTTATCCATTAAACTCTTTAGTGTACAGGGGTCGGCCAGAAATGACAAGCCAAGTGTTGCCATTAAAACTGCATCTGTAATTCAGAAAGGGGTTGGTATTAATGTAGCTGGCTGAATAATAGAGTCCTTTTATTTGTACTTTTGTTTTTTTCATATTTTCAGCTCAGCTGCTGACCTGCAATTGACGGACTATTCCATTTTATCATCAGTATTTTGTAGGTGTGGGTATTGGGACTGAGGAGCTGTAATGCAATATATTGCAATACTGCGATACATATTAGAATTCAATGTGAAATTATGCTGGTGTTGATTTTTTGCTACCAAAATAAGTCTACATATATAAAAACTGTGCTTTTTGTAATATGACATATTAAACTCTTATTAAATGCCCAGGAACACATTTTTGTTGGATTGTCTGAAGTATGTGCATGTGCTCCCAATTTGAAAAACAGAAAAGCAGTACTGGTTTGAAAGCTATTTAAAATTCTCCAAAAACACTGACTTTAAAATGTCATTTTTAAAATGTTACTATAAATAATATTTTTATATTAATTTTATATTAAACGTATTTCTCTAAAAGTGCATACTATGACTGTGGCCATAAACATGAGGTTTAAGGCTTTAAAACTATGATGTAATATATATTACAAAGGCATAAATAGGTGCTACACACAACAAAGGGACCTTATAAATCAAACTGTCCGACAACCAAAGCCACTCTTTCCGAATCATAACTGATACACTATTATCTGTGCACTGCTGCAAATGACACACTTTCAGGATAAGCAGAGGAAAGTCCATTAGCCCAAACAAGGGATCAATGATCATAATGCAACCCACCCCCCCCACTCAGTGTAATTGCTTCTCAGTAATTACTTCACTCCAGACAGTTCAAATCAACTGGAACACATGAGCAAAATAGGAAGCGATTACAGACCTTACATACAGGAAGGTCAGACATACTGAGAATATCAGTACAGTTTAACCCTTTCCTGTCCGGCATCAAGAAGACATAAAGTACAGTCTCTAGTCGTTTTTTCTCTGGAAAAAGCAGAGAAAACCTTTCAATGGCCAAGTGAGACCGATAGGAGCCGAATGAAACCGAAAAAAAGGGGGCATATCTCATAGCGCCATCCACTATAGAGATAACATGGACATAACAAAGGAGGTAGCTGCTTCCACATCCAGCGCTCAATGAATATCACAGACATTTGCAGAGCTTTTTGGAGATGTTATAGTAATAAAATAACGACTTGGATTGCACTACTGAGGAGTTTAAAAGATAAAACGAGTGATCAGGAGAGGATTTATCAGTATACACGTCTATAAAGAGGTATGTGAAAAATACAGCGAACAAGAGGTGGGGCTTGGCTGGAGATACAGTACTGAGTGTCCTTTTGCGATTCAATGCCTTTTAAAACCTGTTTTACTCTGAAAAAGAATATTTTAAACCGCGCATGTGAAAATAAATTGGACCTGATGCGCCTGACAAGCGCTGAATAAATGGACTGCAAAGGGTTAAACATACAAGGTGATTGAACTTTCCCACACAACACACACACACACACACACACACACACAGGCAATGTGTTTTTTCTTACTTGGGGTGAGCCAGCAGCTGGTATAGGGCATGCTTGTTGTCATCCAGGCTCATCATGGCCACCAGGAAGCACTTGATGACCTCCCAGGCCTGTCTGCGGTAATACGGCTCTGTGTTGGCACTTTTCAGACAGTCCAGAGCTGTTTCAATAGCCTGCAATACAGACACCGAAACCCAAGCACCATTTTATTAACCACATACAGTACGCAAGCGGATCCGTCACAGAATCGTGTTACCAGGCATTACAAATGGTCATCGCTTTTGCCAACTTCGAGAAAGAAAAGTAGGAGGAATTTGCTTAAACAGGAGCGTTATATATGTGGGTCAATCAAATTGTGCAATGCACCAACTTACAGAAGGCAATCTATGAATGGAGCGCACACAGCCTTCTATTCTGTTCAAACAAAAAGGTTAAACAGATATTGTGAGCACACTGGAGAATACTGTGCTCAAGTACAGGTGTCAGGTAAGCAGCGGTGGAAGGCTGTTTTCCCAACTCTGGATACAAAGGAATAAGGAACTGATAAAGTGGGGTACATTTGACCTTGTGTTGAAATCATGTGCATTCCTGGTCTGGAACAACATTGTAACTCATACCAAGAAACTGACAGCGTTTAGAAAACAGAGTGTAAGCAGAGTTCAAAGTTTAGCTTCACACTCACGCAGTTAGGCAAGAGACATACAAGACCGGCACTTCGAGAAAAGCTACCTGAATCCTCTCCTGCCAGACAGATTTCCCCTAGAACATGTGGTCATTCATTAGTATCGAATTTCTGTTTATAACTATATAGCGCTATGTCTAACAAGAAGGTTTGAGCTGCCAGTGTGCAAATTTTTCAATGTTGGAATCAACAAATGAAAACTTCCTAACATACAAATTGGCATTGTGCACACTCTCAAATTTAGTTTCCTTACAATTCTGTACTGAAAAGTTGAATTTTAAATGGTTGCCAAATCATTTCAGTAGTTGTATTGAATTAAAAAACTGAAAAAAAGTGCCGGAACAAAAAAGATTCTTGATTAGACCATTGTGACATGAAAGCCAAGGTGTAACAGGCAATTGCAACTATATAACATCCTGAAACGAACTTACAATCCAAAAAATGCATTTAGAATAATTAATAATCGAACTAATTAAATTAGATGCAAACGACATATAAATATGTAGCGCACGTAAATGGACAAGGCGATTAAATCAGTCCATGCATTGTTAATGATGTTCATATAAAAAATGTACAGCTATTAAACCCAGCTAGGTTACAGCTTGGAAAAGCCCCAGAAAAGCAAGTAGCAGTTACAATACACTTCAAATTAGGAAGCTAAACTGTCACAGCACATAATGTTCTCCAGTTAGTAAAGAAAGCTTAATAAAAATGTACAGATGTTTGGAAGCAGTGCTTCAACAGGTATTAAGACTAAGAGAGAAAGCACAATAACTGTAGAGGGAAATTAGGTACCAGCCTCAATATGCTTCAGTAATACATTGCAGGTTAGAGCTGCAAGAACATCAAATGGATTATACAGTCTTTAACTATTAGAAGATTAACTTGAAAATGCAATCTGACTGGAACTCTGTCTCATTTAACAATTTCCTCCAACAGCTTCAGTATTGTTTTCTATCCACTCGCAATCATTTTTCACCTTTTTTTCATTTTTTTTTTGTTTTAAATACAGCAGTCCCTATGCCTTGCCCTTTATTAGGATCAGTACCAATTTCCATTGTCTGCTTTTCGTTTCAGGTATATTGCTTTTTTGAAAAAGACACTTCCCCCCCCCCCCCCCCCCCCCCCCCCCCCCCCCATCCAGTTATCCATGCATTCTTTGCTTGCACACTCAAGGAAATATGCCAGTGATTGGTGGAAACTACACTTCCTGAAGCCAGAAGGAGAAAACTAACACAGTCTAGTAAAATGTAAATCCAGTGGAAGGGCTTAGTTGAACATGGCTTCAATACAGAGCCATTATGCATTATTCAGTGAAAGCGAAGTTCCAAAACTTTAGTTAATACAAACAAACACGGATTCAGATCATCACGTGCAGCTGTAGCCTGTAGCTCGGAGCTGCTCATGCAAATGAAGTTAACTGGTGCAGGGAAACTGAGACAGCATTCATCTTTCGTGGCGAACACAATTACAAAGATGACAGTTTATGTTTCCCCGTCAACTGCGAGCAGTAGGAAGGCCTATTAGCGAGTGTAAATAATTACATCAGTCTCTCTAAATACTGACGAAGGCTGGAAGATGAGCAGTTTATAGCTTGATGATCTATTTAATTACCCAGAGAGGCCTTTTAGAGATGCTTTTTTTGTTTTTTGTTTTTTGAGGCAAGCGTTCACTGCAAGAGGACAACTAAAGCTAGTTTTTTTTTTTTGTTTTGTTTTTGTGGTTCAATTTAAATTGAAAACTTAGGACAGGCTACAAAAAAGTGCAGGTTTTGAGATACAAGACTTATAGGAATGGATTCATGGAGCTGAATTGATTTATCTATACTGCAGTTTAATTATAGAACTGAGAATGTCAGCAACAAGAAAAACCATGAATCTACTAAATAAACACAGTTCCCAATTATCCCCCCCCCTCTCCGGAATTCAGGGTTGTCCTTCAAGAGTACCTGTAAAAATAGGCTACACTTGTTAAACTCATATTTTAAGGTTTTTTTTTCTTTATTTTACTTGATAAGGAGAGCTGCAGGTTTTCAGCCTTCTGCAGTGTTTATCAATGTGACCCTCAGTGGAAAATTCATTTAGGTGGGCATGAAATAAGAAATTTCACTGGTTGACTTGCTGCGAGCTGAAACCCAATCACTCACACATTAGACAGTTAATATGAAATTATGTAGATAAAGTGACCTTTGAAGAGCCCTAGCTATTGAAAGCTAGCTGATTTTATGAAAAAAATAGATAGATAGATAGATAGATAGATAGAGACAGATAGATAGATAGATAGAGACAGATAGATAGATAGATAGATAGATAGATAGATAGATAGATAGATAGATAGATAGATAGACCCTGCATTATCTGGATCAACTGGCAGCCCTTTTACACCACCCTATCAAGGGCTCAATGACAAGAACAATGGCTTGTCCACGGCCCACTGAAGTGGAACTTTTCTCTTGAGCACCACGAAATGAGAGATGGATTTCTTAGGTTATAACTCTCAATCCAGCCTAGCAAAACCATTTACTACAGAAACCTTATCCCTACGGTAACACAGCAACACCGGACAGTGCAGTCCATTTTTTTTTTTTGGGGGGGGGGGGGGGGGGGATATATAAACTCTAAACGAAAGAACACATCAGCAAATAAAGAATCCTGTATTAAAATGCTTATTTAAAGACTAATCCAGGCAAGCACATCTGGCTCCAGAGCCCTGTCCCTAGTTGTTTAACACAGGAGTACAATTGCGTTTATCAGATTTGCTGGTTTATTCATGCCAGCATATCCTCACTGAAGGCAAGAAGGTAAGTTCCACTCAGGCTTACCTTCTCCATAGGGAGCTGAATGGAGGCCTTGCAGTCTGAGAACTCGGTGGTGATACTGGGGCCAGGTACTTCTGTCACCACGAACTGCAGCTTCTGAGACTCCTTCAGCATCTTGCGGTTGCTGCCGCCAAACTTGCCCAGCACGCGGTACGCCACATGGGAGATGGTGTCTGCCGGGTTCCGGAGAGTGCGCCACAGGGCCTGGTGAGAGAGAACAAGGGTTTGAATAAATACCAAGAAGTATCCTACTGCAGTGCTTTTAAAATGACTTATCACGCTAGAGACAGGAGGCAATATGTACAGGTCCTGACAACATGAAACATTACAATACAAAAACACACAACAAATGAATTAGCGTTTGCTTGATATCAAAAAAACTATGCCAGCATTCTCAACACTACATGAGCGCTGTGTGTGCGCGAGATACCCTCTAGTGGCCCTGAACAGAACAGCAGGGAGCCCGGGCCACACCGTACCTGCATGAGCTCAGCGCGGACAGGCTGGATGTGGTCATAGAGGAAGTCCGGCTGCAGGTTGTCCACGCACAGCTCCAGGGTGCGAAGGCCCTGGCTCACCAGCGTCTGGGAGCCATTGAGGGCCGACACCAGTGGGTCCATCAGCATGGGCAGGTAGGGCAGCAGGGAGCTGAGCCGAACTGGGACTGTCAGGCACAGCTCCACAAACAGGTCCTTCATGTGCTGCTTGTGCAGGCCGCTCTGCAGCATGTTCAGGCCTGCGGATCCACAAGGGCAGATAAACAAGGTTACACTCCCACTGGCTGATTGTCTTAGATTTGTCTGTATAGTCAACCACAGCAGGAAACATTTGACAAGACATATCTGATCACTTACATGGTCATTAGATTGATCTGACAGCAGAGTGATATGCACATACCTAACTGATGTTCTGAATAAAAGCACAAGCAGAAGGAATTTTTTTTTTTTTTTTAGCCTACCTTGCAACAAGTTTGGCAGCAGCGGCAGGAACTCCTGGTAAAGCAGGTCATGGCTACCGCCCCCAATGGACCTGAAGAGAGCCCTGAGCAGCAGGAAGTAGTTGTAGGGCTCCTTGGCAGACTGGGCCAGCTCCATCGAGCTGTTCACAATCTTGTGCAAATGAGGCTGGAATCAAGAAGAGCGCAAAATGAGCTTAAACAATGACTGCTGAGACCATTAAAAATCAAGATGAACTATGAACAGTCACATAGAGGTTACAGATCCTACTAAAAGAGTCACGGTTTAGTTTACAAAGAATCCTGGTTTTCCCAAATAAAGTCTACTTCTAGTTTTGATTTTAATCTTCAAAACGCAGAGAAAAACATGTTCTTAAATTATAATTGGCAACAAGGAATTCAGGGATGGAAATAATACTCCTATTGCAAAGCAGTTTCACCCACGCCAGGTTTTACCACGAGCTTGATTAGCCTCAGTGTGTAGGTAACAAGCTCAGGTGCATCTTATTGAAAACCAGGAAAGGATGAAACTGCTATGCAATGGGAGTCGTATTTCCATCCCTGGAGTTCAACTTTGTCTTAACTATCATGAGACTGACGTCAGTCATATTCATGAAGAGTATGCTTGAGAAAAAAAGGGAGGCATAGCACAGTCAGCTAAATATACATCCTGGCTAGGAAGTCACAACGGCAGTGATTTTAGTCAGTTTCCTGTCTTTAATTTATTTGCTAGGTATTTACATTACATTGCACCTGCAGCCTTGCTGGGAAACTGCGGAGCTTAATTCAGGTCTACATCTGCAAACTCCTGTACTTTCCTTTTTTTAGCATATTGTGATTTGGCAACCAAACAATAAACATGTCTTGGCAAGAGTGTCATTTGAAAGCTGGTTCTTTCCAATTGATCATCACAGTTCTGCAGTCGCAAAGCAGGCATTTCATCACACAAATAAAATCTGTATTCCCAAAGCCAGCGCATCAGTTCAGAGGAAAACACACTAAAAATGCAGAGCAGCAGATAAAATGAGTTTTTACAACAACACTTTTTATTAGGAGATACAACCATTAGATTTATGGAACCTTGAATTCGAACACTAAGCTATTGAGAAAAATGAAAATACCATTTAAAAAACGACCTTCGCTTAATAAAACAGATTAGAATCATCGATACAGATGAAAAATGCCATTGCTTTTCACAGATTTGACAGAACGTATTTAATATTCGTCCAGGAACTTGCTATAATTCCAACTCCACTGCAGGAATAAGACTTGTCATAACAGTGCAGTGTGGGCTGAAAGCGAAATTACACTTTGGCCTAACATGACAGTGAGCTGTATCAGGGTCAAGTCAAACAACTCCTTTATTAGTAAACAGGTCTACTGTAGATGAAAACATACAAATACAGCTACTTGCAGGAAGTGGGAGGTTAGAAGTGATCTGAAACTATTTAAAAGGTCCCGGTGGTGTTCCATTGATTTATAGGGGTTTTGGACCCCCATTCAACTGGAGCTGGCAGTGTGGCTGCTCTCACCTTGAGCATCTGCTCGTTCTCTGCAGCGAAGAGGGAGACAGAGCCGAAGACCAGCTTGAAGAGCTTGAGGTAGAGGTTGGAGAGTTCCACGTTGGAGCCCATCTCAGGCAGCCTCTCCAGCAGGTACTCCACCAGGATCGTAGCGAACAGAGCAGAGGTGGACGGGTTCGCCAGGAAGGAGTTTGCAACAATCTGGGAAAGAGGCAGAGACAAGAAAGAGGGTTATAACAGCATGCATTAGAGAGCAGAGGTGTGCAACACAGCTCAGTATAGTCCTCCATACAAGACTGACAGCTGGTGTTACAGTACATGCTTCCCATTAATTTGTCAGCTTCATTCAGTTACTTAAGGGTGCCATACTTCATTATAAACATAGGAATCAGCCACTTCCGTTTGGGAATATTTGCATATGTAGAAAACACATAAAAGCAAGTGAAATATAACATATTGTCACCTGTAGTGCATAGTTCTTGGAGATTCTGTCAACCATGTAGGGCACAGTAGTCTGGAAGATCTCCTTGAAGGTGAGGGGGTTCATCATGGTGAAGACCCCAGCGAAGTGCTCCAGGACCTCCTTCTCCTCCTTCATCCGCACCGTCTGGCAGTTTGCTACGCGAATGTATGTCTGCCCGTTCCCAGCAATCTGCACCTGCAAAAAAAAAAAAAAGACTTTAACATGGGTATCAGGTCCTTTTTTCAAATCTCACAACCGCCCTGACATGCACACAAATTAAATAATAAAAACTGTCCTACGCAAGGCACTGCCACACAATCACTGAATAATCACACGTTTTTCAAAAAATAAATGAGGTCACCATGTACCTGGTAAATATCCAAGGCCTGCATGGCGTATTTGACAAGCTTGATGTAGATCTGAGTTTCTTTCGGCTGCAGCTGTTTGTTAGGGATGAACTGAGCTTCTGAAAAACAAAACCACCAGAAAAATAGTCAGAATTCTCTCCTTAACAGGTGAAGGATTTAAAGATCAGTTTCTTTACAAGTATCCCACAAACAGAATGAGGGAGGACTGATCTGGGAACACATGTGCATTACCTCCAGGGGCTTTGCAGGAGGTGATGCCCCAGGTGATGGTCTTGACTCCACACACCAGGGTCTTGACCAAGCTGCGACAGTCTGACACCTGGAAGGTCTGCTTGTCCTCCTTGTCCGTCTGCTTATCGAAGGAAGAGGTGGGGGGAGCCGGGGTGACTGGTGCGGGGGGTACGTGCGGGGGCAGAGGAGCAGGAGTGGTGGGGGTGGCGGGGACCACAGGCAGGGCTCCAACATCCACCACACCCAGCTCAGACTGCAGCTTACACTTCTTAAAGATGGTGATCAGCTGGTAGCGTGCAATGGTGTGAAACTTAAGCACAAACACCTGAAACAGTAAGAAGAGGCATTGGCTATTCTTAAACTAACATAAAATACAGAAATCACCACATTTGTCTACAGTGGTGATCGACACAATATTGAAAAAGCATTTAAAAAGTGGATGGGATTTAATATTAACTAATCTCCTTTATCAAGTCCTGAAATATCAGATACTGCTATTCTGTTAGTCTTTAGATTTCTGCTCATCCAATACTGGTCCTTTTGGAACAACACAAAGAAAGCTGGCTGAACTCACAAGCAGAGAGAGGTCCCTCGAGCTTGGGTCTCACAATACCTCCAGCATCCTCATGAGGATGTCCCGGCCGTTGCCGTTCTCCTGCTCGCTCTTGGAGCGGATGCAGTCCACCAGGTTGAGCAGCAGCTTGCAGGACATGGTCTGGATGCTGCTGGGCAGGGACTCGTCATCGATGTTCTTGGCAAAGAGCTGCACCGCCAAGGACAGGTCGTTCAGGGGCAAGTTCTGACGCACGTGGTGCACCAGGTCAGCCAGGGTGCTGTAGGCCAGAGGTCTGCAAAGAAAACACACAACACGAAGTTTGGTGCAGAAGTTTAAACAAGTTTTACAAGACAGAAATAGATCCGGATAAACCTGGAAGAACTGGGAGTGACTGGGCTGTATTCAAGTTTGACTAGCTCGGTGAAGAGGGTTTCATCACTGTAAAAGGAACACGTTTTAAGGTCTGTGTTATCAGAACGCAAGTGAACATTTCTGCTTCGGCACTGCTCAGACCTTCATGCAAGATGACTTTAAAACGCGGTCTAAGACACTGTGCATCTGTTCATATTTAAATATGCGTATTAAAAGCAAAGTATAATCTGTCCAACACCTTTAAAAAGATTAAACAGAGAAACATGGGCTTTTTCTGGTAATGACAACCCAAACTGCAGCTTCACACACACACATCTATATCTACATATGCATACACACAGTGGGCCATGGAAAGTTTCCGTGTAAACTTGTGGTAACGCGAGGCAAGTCACATTATATTGCAGTTATCGGAGAGTGCAGCTTGAAGTGTTTGTATTTATGTATATATATATATATATATATATATATATATATATATATATATATATATACACATATATATACATATATACACACATACACACACATACATACACATACATACACACACTGCTAAATTTAGGGAAAAGAAATGTAATTCCACACTTTTGAATCTTGCATGAATTACAGCGACTGTCAAACAAGATTTTAATACTTGGAGGAAACAGACGTTTTGTATTTGAACTTATTATATTTATAAGCAGCGGTTGCAGCCTTTCATTTAACATTAATTTACACAGCGGTGGTAAAATAACAGCTCTCGGTTTTTTCAGCATAAAAGGAAAACAAACTGCCACAATGCAGCCGCCAACAGGAACCTAAGGGTTAATTAATTAAACAGCCAGCATGCCAGGCCGTGGTGTGTGGTCATGTGTGCTGCAGAGTGGTCGAAAATTAATTCTGAACAGGGTCTTTCAATCTCTGTATTAAGGATGGAGTCAATTAAAATAAAAACTGATGAATTTTACCCCCAAGCAATGTGTCAAGTTGACAGGGCTGGAGATGGGAGGACTCTACCCTGGAAGCAGCTAATGAACAGTGTTTCTGGATGAGCTTTCAGACATGACACCCTGACAAAAAAATGTGATGAGAAACCAACCCCCCCCCAGTGCCTGAAACTTGAAGACTTGCTATCAACCAACATAAAAAAAGAAGAAATTACACTTGAGAATAGATTAGCCTAAATGGAATTCTACTTGACTTGGCTTCTAAGTGAAACCTGAATTAACTGGTACAAACCATGTACAGCTACTTACTTGTGTACCCGCTAGAAGGAATAAGTTCAACAGGTAGAGAGAAAAAGAAAAAAGGTTTTCTGCTTTCAGCATCTTCATATTTCAAACAAACAAGGTTTCAGCCCCTTACCTTAGTGTCTCACGGGCCGTGTATCCAGAGCCTATTAGTATGGACTCATCAAACAGCTTATCCATGCATGGAATGAATTCTGTAATACAAATTGTCATTGGTACTTACAGGATCACCACATCTAAAGCAAACATGACGAATTGTTAAATCTTAGCCAGATTTACTTTCCAAACCCCAAACACCAAGAAGCAGCAGGGCGGAAGGGCTCCTTAAACTGTTAAACTCCTTATGCTGTTAAACTGTACAAAGTACAGACACCAATTACGAAGAAAGCTTAGCTTAGTCTCTCTCGCTGCATTTCACACCAAGATTCAAAAGACGTCAAAAAAAATTCTACTAGAAAAAAATTAGTTAAAGCACTGCCATCGAAGCTATTTTAAAAGCAGATTCCTCATTCAGTATTCAAACACACACAGGTTTCTGTGGGATTGTATTTTTTCCAGTTGGGACCCTTCGTCCCTGTTTGGGGGGTGGGATACGTACGGCTGCGCAGGTCAGTGGTGAGGATGTGCTTGGCCGCGATGAGGAGCTCTTTGCGCAGGTGTGCCGTCTCCGAGGGGCAGTTCGACAGCAGCTGCAGCATCCCCTTCACCATCTGCTGGGAGTACTTGGCCACCAAGTCCTGGAGTTAAGGAAAGAGAAGAGTTTTCTTGAACAACGAGAATTGCAGACCAGGTAAAGATAAGAGCAGTGTGTATTCATTGTTCTTATCCAATAACTACATTAAGATTTTACTGATCACACATATCATTCTGCAAGATCAACAGTACCCTAATTAACGCTATGTTACACTGTGTGTACCTACAGTTTGTGCTCTTACCTGATATATTCTGATAATATAGGCCAAGAAGGAAAGGGTTTTGATCTGAGCTGCAATGAAATCTGCATAGAGTTCTTTGTTGTACAGCTTATGTTGCCTAAAACGGAAAATACTGGATAGTTAATTCAA